>NC_086450.1:6501645-6662408 GCF_028390025.1 Pseudophryne corroboree | reverse complement strand
CACAATGCATTACACAGTAACACTTTCCTCCTCTGTGCACAATGCATTACACAGTATCACTTCCCTCCTCTGTGCACAATGCATTACACAGTAACACTTTCCTCCTCTGTGCACAATGCATTACACAGTATCACTTTCCTCCTCTGTGCACAATGCATTACACAGTATCACTTCCCTCCTCTGTGCACAATGCAATACACAGTATCACTCCCATCCTCTGTGCACAATGCATTACACAGTATCACTTCCCTCCTCTGTGCACAATGCATTACACAGTATCACTTTCCTCCTCTGTGCACAATGCAATACACAGTATCACTTCCCTCCTCTGTGCACAATGCATTACACAGTATCACTCCCCTCCTCTGTGCACAATGCAATACACAGTATCACTTCCCTCCTCTGTGCACAATGCAATACACAGTATCACTTCCCTCCTCTGTGCACACTGCATTACACAGTGTCACTTCCCCTCCTCTGTGCACAATGCATTACACAGTATCACTTCCCTCCTCTGTGCACAATGCATTACACAGTATCACTTTTCTCCTCTGTGCACAATGCAATACACAGTATCACTTTCCTCCTCTATGCACAATGCATTACACATTATCACTTTCCTCCTCTGTGCACAATGCATTACACAGTATCACTTCCCTCCTCTGTGCACAATGCATTACACAGTATCACTCCCCTCCTCTGTGCACAATGCAATACACAGTATCACTCCCCTCCTCTGTGCACAATGCAATACACAGTATCACTTCCCTCCTCTGTGCACACTGCATTACACAGTGTCACTTCCCCTCCTCTGTGCACAATGCATTACACAGTATCACTTTCCTCCTCTGTGCACAATGCAATACACAGTATCACTTCCCTCCTATGTGCACAATGTATTACACAGTGTCACTTTCCTCCTCTGTGCACAATGCATTACACAGTATCACTTTCCTCCTCTGTGCACAATGCATTACACAGTATCACTTCCCTCCTCTGTGCACAATGCAATACACAGTATCACTTTCCTCATCTGTGCACAATGCATTACACAGTATCACTTCCCTCCTCTGTGCACAATGCATTACACAGTATCACTTCCCTCCTCTGTGCACAATGCATTACACAGTATCACTTTCCTCCTCTGTGCACAATGCATTACACAGTATCACTCCCCTCCTCTGTGCACAATGCATTACACAGTATCACTTCCCTCCTCTGTGCACAATGCAATACACTGTATCACTTTCCTCCTCTGTGCACAATGCATTACACAGTATCACTTCCCTCCTCTGTGCACAATGCAATACACAGTATCACTTCCCTCCTCTGTGCACAATGCATTACACAGTATCACTTCCCTCCTCTGTGCACAATGCATTACACAGTATCACTTTCCTCCTCTGTGCACAATGCATTACACAGTATCACTTTCCTCCTCTGTGCACAATGCATTACACAGTATCACTCCCATCCTCTGTGCACAATGCCTCCTCTGTGCACAATGCATTACACAGTATCACTCCCCTCCTCTGTGCACAATGTATTACACAGTATCACTTCCCTCCTCTGTGCACAATGCATTACGCAGTATCACTTCCCTCCTCTGTGCACAATGCATTACACAGTATCACTTTCCTCCTCTGTGCACAATGCATTACACAGTATCACTTCCCTCCTCTGTGCACAATGCATTACACAGTATCACTCCCCTCCTCTGTGCACAATGCATTACACAGTATCACTCCCCTCCTCTGTGCACAATGCATTACACAGTGTCACTTCCCTACTCTGTGCACAATGCAATACACAGTATCACTCCCCTCCTCTGTGCACAATGCAATACACAGTATCACTTCCCTCCTCTGTGCACACTGCATTACACAGTAACACTTTCCTCCTCTGTGCACACTGCATTACACAGTAACACTTCCCTCCTCTGTGCACAATGCATTACGCAGTATCACTTCCCTCCTCTGTGCACAATGCATTACACAGTATCACTTTCCTCCTCTGGGCACAATGCATTACACAGTATCACTCCCCTCCTCTGTGCACAATGCAATACACAGTATCACTTCCCCTCCTCTGTGCACAATGCATTACACAGTATCACTTTCCTCCTCTGTGCACACTGCATTACACAGTATCACTTCCCTCCTCTGTGCACAATGCAATACACCGTATCCCTTCCCTCCTCTGTGCACAATGCAATACACAGTATCACTTCCCTCCTCTGTGCACAATGCATTACACAGTATCACTTTCCTCCTCTGTGCACAATGCATTACACAGTATCATTCCCCTCCTCTGTGCACAATGCATTACACAGTATCACTTCCCTCCTCTGTGCACAATGCATTACACAGTATCATTCCCCTCCTCTGTGCACAATGCATTACACAGTATCACTTTCCTCCTCTGTGCACAATGCAGTACACAGTATCACTTCCCTCCTCTGTGCACAATGCAATACACAGTATCACTTCCCTCCTCTGTGCACAATGCATTACACAGTAACACTTCCCTCCTCTGTGCACAATGCAACACACTGTATCACTTCCCTCCTCTGTGCATACTGCATTACACAGTAACACTTTCCTCCTCTGTGCACAATGCATTACACAGTATCACTTCCCTCCTCTGTGCACAATGCAATACACCGTATCCCTTCCCTCCCCTGTGCACAATGCAATACACAGTATCACTTCCCTCCTCTGTGCACAATGCATTACACAGTATCACTTTCCTCCTCTGTGCACAATGCATTACACAGTATCACTTCCCTCCTCTGTGCACAATGCAATACACAGTATCACTTCCCTCCTCTGTGCACAATGCATTACACAGTAACACTTCCCTCCTCTGTGCACAATGCAACACACTGTATCACTTCCCTCCTCTGTGCACACTGCATTACACAGTATCACTTCCCCTCCTCTGTGCACAATGCATTACACAGTATCACTCCCCTCCTTTGTGCACAATGCAATACACAGTGTCACTTCCCTACTCTGTGCACAATGCAATACACCGTATCCCTTCCCTCCTCTGTGCACAATGCATTACACAGTGTCACTTCCCTCCTCTGTGCACAATGCATTACACAGTATCACTTCCCTCCTCTGTGCACAATGCAATACACAGTATCACTTCCCTCCTCTGTGCACACTGCATTACACAGTAACACTTTCCTCCTCTGGGCACAATGCATTACGCAGTATCACTCCCCTCCTCTGTGCACAATGCAATACACAGTATCACTTCCCTCCTCTGTGCACACTGCATTACACAGTAACACTTTCCTCCTCTGGGCACAATGCAGTACACAGTATCACTCCCCTCCTCTGTGCACAATGCATTACACAGTATCACTTCCCTCCTCTGTGCACAATGCAATACACAGTATCACTTCCCTCCTCTGTGCACACTGCATTACACAGTAACACTTTCCTCCTCTGTGCACAATGCAATACACAGTATCACTTCCCTCCTCTGTGCACAATGCATTACACAGTATCACTTCCCTCCTCTGTGCACAATGCATAGTACATCTGCCTCGGTGCTGGGAGGTGAGGCCGCACTAGTTGCCTGGCTTTGTGCCATGAGGTACTCAGCTTAGTACTAGAAGTATATCCTGTGTATCACTGTATGTACAGATGAGTCTCACTAATCTATAACCAGCTGACTCCCGAATCATTTTTTGTAAATCTCTTTATTGTTAAATCCAACATTCTAATCTGCTGCCGACAGTTTCCCCTGGACAGAGTAATTTGTGTCCCTTATACTATAGGAGGGTGATCCGCAATAATACGCCATGTGGTCTTTACGACGTTCTCCCTATCTGTTCTTATTCTGTATCTTTCATATTTGATGAGCGGGACTATAAAAACAAACAGCGTTGCCGTAAATTATTAACACGGTCTCAGAAGCCGGGATACAGGCGAGTGGTAAATCAATGTGTGGGATTATTTGCGTCAACTGCGCACCTCTAGTGTTAGCAAGTGACAGGGTGTTTGTAGGAGAAGGTAATTACAGCGGGTTACAATTCAGGGAGCCTATAGCACAGGCCATAGGAGTAGACTGTACTTACACATTATATAGAAGCAGATAGCACAGTGGTTAGCAGATCCCGAGGGCGAGACAAGTCAGTAGGAGATCTTTTTATTTTGATTAAGTTGCTGATTTCCTTTGCAGAACCTTGGCTTTATATTACCCCACGTAGAGCCGAAAACGCACTTTCCCATCAGTGTCCTAACCTCATTAGCGCAGAGAGGGTTTACATGCAAGGAAAATCCAGTCTGACATAGAAAAACCCAATTTCTTTCTGCTTAGATAAGGAATCTGAATATCACATTTATAAACAGGACACAGAAAATCCAGACAGAAGTGTCCCAGCTCCTGGTTAATACAGAACTCAGACACGGATTACGGGAGGCCGGGAAAATATAGACAGCTGAAAATGATTCCAGGCCCTTACATGTATGTGATACACGTGTATGAACATAGGCCGTATGCTAATTGTGCGCCAGATACATACGCACACATACACATCAGTGACTAGAATACATACCTCCCCTTATGCTGAGGGTACGCTATGTATTTTTATCCTCATCTTACTGAGCATTTGCAAACGGTATAAGATTTATAGGGGAAAGCACGCACAATGAGCGCCTTATGTAAGGATTGTGAACTATACATTTATAACCAGAGATTAGCGTCTTGTATGGAAAAGTGATTGCATAAACTTTGTACTGCCCGAGGCAGCGACTGAACTCCTGTCCTCGTACTGTACACAAACTACCAAATCCTCCGTAACCACTATTAGACTATGACATACAAGCCACTGGCCTAGCGGCCAGCCAATGATATACAAGCCACTGGCCTAGCGGCCAGCCAATGATATACAAGCCACTGGCCTAGCGGCCAGCCAATGACATACAAGCCACTGGCCTAGCGGCCAGCCAATGACATACAAGCCACTGGCCTAGTGGCCAGCCAATGACATACAAGCCACTGGCCTAGCGGCCAGCCAATTAAATACAAGACACAGAACTAGCGAGAGAATAAGCATTCCCTAAAAATGGGCTATTCCAGATAGCCGCTTATAGTAACTTCTCTCTCAGTACAAGCTCATACCCTACTTATACACCTGCAGGGCAACACGGTGGCAAGATGGTCAGCTTGCTGCCTCACAGCACTTGCGTTCCTTTCCCAAAAAGGCCCTGTATGTGCGGAGTTTGTATATTCTCCCAGGTTTCCTTGAGAGAGAGAGAAAGAGAAAGAGAAAGAGAGAGAAAGAGAGAGAAAGAGAGAGAGAGAGAGAGAGAGAGAGAGAGAGAGAGTGAGAGAGAGTGTGTGTGTGTGTGTGTGTGTGTGTGTGTGTGTGTGTGTGTGTGTGTGTGTGTGTGTGTGTGTGTGTGTGTTCACGCTAAACGGAATATGAGGGTTTATTCAGAGTTAGCAAAGTAAAAAAGTTAACAATTGGGCAAAGCCATGTGCAGTGCAGGTGGGGCAGATGTAACATGTGCAGAGTGTTCAAACTGAAATCTAATTTGCAGTGTAAAAATAAAGCAGCCAGTATTTACCCTGCACAGAAACAATATAACCCACCCAAATCTAACTCTCTCTGCACATGTTACAACTGCCCCACCTGCACTGCACATGGTTTTGCCTAATTGCTAACATTTTTGGTTTGCTAACAACTCTGAATAACCCCCATAGTGTGTAAGCACCACTGGGGCAGGGGCTGATTTGACGAACTGATATACAGTAGTCACTGCGGCGTATGTGTGCGCTATATAAACAGGTAATAAGTACTTATAAATGTCACCAATTAAGCAGATAGCCAGCTCCATGCATTGGGATATTACAGCTGCCTGCAACTGGATGTAACTCAGCAATGGGGAAATTAAATTAAATAATGTAAAGTTTCCAAAATGATCTGGTATACAGCGGTCCAGCGCTGCAGCCGGTGACGTTATACGTGTTATGCTTCATGGCCACATACCTCATACATTACCCGCATGCTGTCATGTGTTGGCAGACCAGTGCGGCATGAAGGAAGAGGCCAGCACACAGTAAATCCTGGCACCCACATGAAATCATGCCATGTCTACTCTTCCCAATATGCTCATTTTTACCTGAACTGTAAGGGGGGAAAAAATCCTAATTTCAGACAACATTCCAATGCGGATTCCTAGAAGATGTAAGATGTGTATGAGCAGCGGGGAATGTTCCACAGTGCTATGTACCAGGGCGTCAGCGGGGCGACGACAGACAGAAAGCACACATGCCGACAGGCTTCAGTCATCTGCATTCTATTAGGGAAGTCAGCACAAGAAAGAGACCTCGGATCATTACAAGTTGCCGTGTTTCTGGCTCACCAACCTGCCAGACAACTGAAGGCTCCACAGGGCAACACACCAATGACTGAGCGTCTCCAGATGTTTGTGTGATCACCTAATTCTATATAATAAAAGGCTAACACTGCTCCTCACCTCTATGGGGGAATTCAAGTGTTGTGCGCGCTGGTGGCCGCTAGATGGCGCCCAAAAGAGCAATTCAATGTTGCTCCCAGTTCAGGCGCGCACAGCCGCCGGTGCTGATATTACTGTTATGTTGTTCCGTCATTATGACGGGCTGGTAACTAGCCAAACATCCTCCGTTTCTTCTCCGATGAGAGACCGTAAGCGAGACACACGAAACGCAAAGCGCAAAACCCAGATCATCCTCCTACAGCGACGAATATCTGCCAAATTCCAGGCTGTAGGGAAATGTGAATACTAGAGATGGGTGAAGTTTCGCCAAGGACCCAGCAATGCTGCCCTCGGGCTGCCCTTCTGCTCCACCATCCTGCGTTGTAATGTAAATCTGAGTTTTGCTGAGATTCTAATCTATGAATAAAGCTGGGGACACAATGTGCGGTCTCTGTGGTGTTTGCTCCAGGGGCGAAACATAGAAAATGTCACAGCCAGATTCACAACAATGGAATGTTCTGCTCCACTCTAAGACAATAGACAGACAAGTGTGTATATTAATGATCTAATAGCTAATACTTATTAGGGATTTTGTACTATTTGTGCCGGATTTGATCAGGTTTTGGGTCTAATTCAGACCTGTCCGCTCGTTAGGGTTTTTTCGCAGTGTATTTTTGCTTTGCAAGTGTGTGATCACATGTGCAGCAGAGCTGTACAAACAGATCTTGTGCAGTCTCTGCGCAGCCCAGGACTTACTCAGCCGCTGCGATCACTTCAGCCTGTCCGGGACCGGAATGGACGTCAGACACCCGCCCTGCAAACACTTGGACACGGCTGCATTTTTCCAACCACTCACTGAAAACAGTCAATTGACACCCGCAAACGCCTTCTTCCTGTCAATCTCTTTGTGATCGCCCGTGCGAATGGATTCTTCGCACAAACACATCGCTAAGCGGCGACTCGCTTTGTACCCGTGCGACGCGCCTGTGCATTGCAGTCCATACGCAGTTAGACCTAATCGCCCGCTGTACGAAAACGCAGCCTAGCGATCAGGTCTGAATTACCCCCTTTGTGCGAAGACACCTAGAGATATTTGTTAAATTCAGCCAAATGTTCCTGCAGGAGATAAAGTATTTTTGGGAGCAGCGTACGCCGCAGGCTCGGATGTGCTTCCAGCGTACGCCGCAGGCTCGGATGTGCTTCCCGCGTACGCCGCAGGCTCGGATGCGCCTCCAGCGTACGCCGCAGGCTCGGATGCGCCTCCAGCGTACGCCGCAGGCTCGGATGCGCCTCCAGCGTACGCCGCAGGCTCGGATGCGCCTCCAGCGTACGCCGCAGGCTCGGATGCGCCTCCAGCGTACGCCGCAGGCTCGGATGCGCTTCCAGCGTACGTCGTAGGCTCGGATGTGCTTCCATGCAACTGAGCCGCTGAGACGGATTCCATCAACTTTAGTTAATTTAAAAAAGATACTGCAACTCCTGTAAAAATAAAATAAAATCTGCAGCTGCTACATTGTAGCACTTTGTATACAGATCAGTGGCTCAGTCACACACAGATATACAAGTGTCGCATATTTTATTATTATTATTCTCCTTTATTTATATGGCGCCACAAGGGTTCCGCAGCGCCCAATTACAGAGTACATAAACAAATAATCAAACAGGAAAACAGCAACTTACAGTTGATGACAGTATAGGACAAGTACAGGGTAAATAAACATAGTTACATCAGCAGATTACACTGGAATAAGTATCAGGTGGCAGAAGACTGATGGAATTGGTGCAGTTGAAGATTATTAAAGTAAGAAAGGATAAGCACATGAGGGAAGAGGGCCCTGCTCGTGAGAGCTTACATTCTAAAGGGGAGGGGTAGACAGACAGGGGTGACACAGTTGGGGTACATAGAGAGCGTAGAACAGAGGGTTAGGATGAGATTTGGCTGGGTTTGGTGAAGAAGTGGGTCTTGAGAGCCCGTTTGAAGTTTTGTAGAGAGGTGGAGAGTCTGAGGGGGAGAGGTAGGGAATTCCAGAGAAGTGGTGCAGCACGTGAAAAATCTTGGAGGTAGGAGTGGGAGGAAGTAATCCGTAGGCAGGAGAGTCGGTGTGCATTAGCAGAGCGAAGAGGACGGGTGGGAGTGTAAAGGGAGATAAGATCAGAGATGTAGATGGGAGAGGAGTAGGTGAGGGCTTTGTAAGCGAGTGTGAGAAGCTTGAAATGGATTCTGAAAGGGAAGGGGAGCCAGTGAAGGTCTAGTAAGAGAGGAGAGGTGGACGTAGTGCGTTTGGTGAGGAAGATGAGCCGGGCAGCAGCATTGAGGATAGATTGGAGTGGAGAGAGGTATTTGTCAGGAATGCCAGTCAGGAGCAGATTACAGTAGTCCAGTCTGGAGATGACCAGTGAGTGGATAAGAGTATTAGTAGCATCCTGGGTCAGAAAGGGTCTGATCCTGGAAATATTTTTTAGATGAAAATGGCAGGTTTGTGAGAGGTGCTGAATGTGTGGTTTGAAGGAGAGGGAGGAGTCAAGGATTACTCCAAGACAGCGCACTTGGGGGCTAGAGGAGATAGTAGTGCCATCAATAGATAATGAGATTGTAGGAGGTGAGGTTATGCGGGAGGGAGGGAAGATGATCAGCTCGGTCTTAGACATGTTAAGTTTAAGAAAGCGCTGGGACATCCAGGAAGAGGTAGCAGAGAGACAGTTGGAGATGCGAGTGAGGAGAGCAGGGGAGAGGTCTGGAGAGGAAAGATAGATTTGGGTGTCATCAGCGTAGAGATGATATTGGAAACCAAAAGAACTTAATGAGCTTACCTAGTGAGGACGTATAGAGAGAGAAGAGAAGAGGACCAAGGACAGAACCTTGGGGTGCCCCTACAGTTAGTGGAAGTGAGGGGGAGGTGGAGTCATGAGAGGAGACAGAGAAAGAACGGTCAGAAAGGTAGGAGGACAGCCAAGAGAGGGCAGTGTCACGTAGACCAATGGAGTGAAGAATTTGCAGTAGGAGAGGATGGTCCACAGTGTCAAAAGCAGCAGAGAGATCAAGTAGAATAAGTATAGAGTAGTGTCCCTTAGATTTAGCAGCATGGAGGTCATTGCATACTTTTGTAAGGGCAGTTTCAGTGGAGTGGAGAGGATGGAAGCCAGACTGGAATGGGTCAAGTAGTGAGTGTGAGGAAAGAAAGGAAGTAAGGCGGTTGTAGACAATACGCTCAAGGAGTTTGGAGGCAAAAGGGAGGAGAGAGATGGGTCGGTAGTTGGAGAGAGTGTTTGGATCAAGTGTAGGTTTTTTAAGAATAGGAGAGATGAGTGCATGCTTGAAGGCAGAGGGGACAGTGCCTGATGAGAGGGATAGATTGAGAAGGTGGGAAAGATGGGAACAAGCAGAAGGAGAGAGGTAGCGGAGGAGGCGGGAGGGGATAGGGTCAAGTGGGGAGGTGGTGAGGGGACAGGAACGAATGAGGGCCATGACTTCCTCTCCAGATGCATGGGAGAAAGATGTCAGAGTAGGTGCGAGGGATGGGGAGGGTTGGTAAGGGATGGGAGAAAGCTGGTTACTGATGGTCTGGTGTGATGTGATGTCCTGATGTATGGAGTCAATTTTGGATGTGAAGTAAGTGGCAAAGTCAAGAGCAGAGAGTGAGGAAGGGAGACGAGGTGGAGGTGGGCAGAGGAGTGAGTTGAGAGTGGCAAAGAGGCGCCGGGGGTTGGAAAACTGGGAGGAGATGAGGTTCTTGAAGTATGACTGTTTAGCAAGAGAAAGGGCAGCACTGAAGGATGAGAGCATAAGTTTGAAATGGAGGAAGTCTGCCTTAGAGCGTGATTTCCTCCAGTGTCGCTCAGCAGTACGTGAGCATTTTTGCAGATATCTGGTGCATTTGGTGTGCCAGGGTTGAGGTGTTAATTTGCGAGGGTGAATAGTGGTTGGTGGAGCAACAGAGTCAAGAGCAGAAGTAAGGGATGCATTGTATATGGAAGTGGCTTGTTCAGGGCATGAGAGAGAGAGAATAGGAGAGAGAAGTGAGTCAAACAGGGAGGAAAGGAATGTGGTGTCAATAGCCTCAATGTTACGCTTAGTGATGGTAGCCTTAGGAGGTAGAGATGGGGAAATCGAGAGAGATAGGTTAAAGGAGAGCAGGTGGTGGTCAGAGAGGGGAAATGGGGAGTTGGAAAAATCAGAAATATCACAGCGGTGAGTGAAGACCAGATCCAGTGAGCTCCCATTAACATGGGAGGGTGAGGAGGTCCACTGGGAGAGACCAAGTGAGGAGGTGAGGTTAAGGAGTTTAGAGGCAGGGGATTGTGTGGGGATGTCAATAGGGATGTTGAAATCGCCTAGGATAATGGAGGGAATGTCAGAAGAGAGGAAGTGAGGAAGCC
This sequence comes from Pseudophryne corroboree, assembly GCF_028390025.1. Classification (NCBI taxonomy): domain Eukaryota; kingdom Metazoa; phylum Chordata; class Amphibia; order Anura; family Myobatrachidae; genus Pseudophryne; species Pseudophryne corroboree. The sequence continues at coordinate 6,651,552 of NC_086450.1, read as the reverse complement.
AGGAAGCAAAGTTGTCGATGAATTTGGAAGCAGTGCCAGGGGGGCGGTAAATGTCAGCTACGCTAAAATGGACTGGTTGGAAGAGGCGTATGGCGTGGACCTCAAATGTAGAGAATGTAAGGGATGGTTCTGGTTGTAGGAGTAACTAGAAGGTAAAAGGACCCCAACACCACCCCCATGGCGACCCCCAGGTCGGGGTGTGTGTGTGAATGTGAGGCCCCCAGCAGAGAGAGCAGCAGCAGAAGTAGTGTCAGAGGGCGTAATCCAAGTTTCAGTAATGGCTAGTAGGTGGAGGTAGTTGGAAATGAAAAGGTCATGAGTGGGGACCAGTTTGTTACAAACAGATCTGGCATTCCACAGGGCACAGGATAGGGGGTATAAGTCTGTGGGAGAGATGTGAATGAGATTTTCAGGGTTGCTGTAGCGATGAGGAGAGATTAACTTTGAGTGCAGGGATGATGAGAGAGTAGTGATGGTGCGGGTGCCTGAGCTAGGAGGGGAAACTGCAGGAGGTGGGTAGGGAGGGAGGTCAGTGTGATGTGGATGGGGGTGTGGGGAGGTGACAGGGAAGGGAGTGAGTGAGCAGGGCTGAGTTGTGGGGTAGCAGGACCATGGGGCAGAGGTAAATGAATGTGGGGTAACAGGAAAGGAGGGGAAGAGAACAGAGGGATGGAGGGGAGACAGATCGGGCATATCACATTAATCAGCACAGTTTCCTGGTGCGACTAAGACACATTTTAGCAACAAAAAAAATAAGACAGACATAAAAAAATGTCCAATGCTAGCGGAATCTCACCAGGATGTGGCGGGCCGACTGGCGCAACTGCGGCAATGATGAATGAGGACACCAGCATAATTTAATTCTTTACACCCTTTCCTGTTTGTCTGCTCCAGTACTGTGCACCATTCCACGCCGGTCCTGCTTTAGTGCGTGCTCTGTATTTTGCCTGTTCCCCAATGTATGACCCGGCAGTATTTTGTGTCGCCATATAGACGCTAATAATATCAGTAATGATAAGCATTGTCTGCGAGAGCAGCGACACCGCCGCCTCTACCCCCAGCTGGCATTGAGAAATGGTGGCGGACACCCAATACTGAACTCCCGCCGCCTCTACCCCCAGCTGGCATGGAGAAATGATGGCGGACACCCAATACTGAACTCCCGCCGCCTCTACCCCCAGCTGGCATGGAGAAATGGTGGCAGACTCCTAACACTGCACTCCCGCCGCCTCTACCCCCAGCTGGCATGGAGAAATGGTGGCAGACACCTAACACAGAACTCCCGCCGCCTCTACCCCCAGCTGGCATGGAGAAATGATGGCAGACACCCAATACTGAACTCCCGCCGCCTCTACCCCCAGCTGGCATGGAGAAATGGTGGCAGACACCTAACACAGAACTCCCGCCGCCTCTACCCCCAGCTGGCATGGAGAAATGATGGCGGACACCCAATACTGAACTCCCGCCGCCTCTACCCCCAGCTGGCATGGAGAAATGGTGGCGGACACCCAATACTGAACTCCCGCCGCCTCTACCCCCAGCTGGCATGGAGAAATGGTGGCAGACACCTAACACAGAACTCCCGCCGCCTCTACCCCCAGCTGGCATGGAGAAATGATGGCGGACACCCAATACTGAACTCCCGCCGCCTCTACCCCCAGCTGGCATGGAGAAATGGTGGCAGACACCTAACACAGAACTCCCGCCGCCTCTACCCCCAGCTGGCATGGAGAAATGATGGCGGACACCCAATACTGAACTCCCGCCGCCTCTACCCCCAGCTGGCATGGAGAAATGATGGCAGACACCTAACACAGAACTCCCGCCGCCTCTACTCCCAGCTGGCATGGAGAAATGATGGCGGACACCCAATACTGAACTCCCGCCGCCTCTACCCCCAGCTGGCATGGAGAAATGGTGGCAGACACCTAACACAGAACTCCCGCCGCCTCTACCCCCAGCTGGCATGGAGAAATGATGGCGGACACCCAATACTGAACTCCCGCCGCCTCTACCCCCAGCTGGCATGGAGAAATGGTGGCGGACACCCAATACTGAACTCCCGCCGCCTCTACCCCCAGCTGGCATGGAGAAATGGTGGCAGACACCTAACACTGAACTCCCGCCGCCTCTACCCCCAGCTGGCATGGAGAAATGGTGGCGGACACCCAATACTGAACTCCCGCCGCCTCTACCCCCAGCTGGCATGGAGAAATGGTGGCGGACACCTAACACTGAACTCTGGTATGAGGAGGATGATGAGTGCGCAGAACGAAGGGGCTGCCTAGATATTCCTGCGAGGTTGCCAATGGAACTAGCCGGCCCGCCGTACATTTTGTTGCCCTGAATCTATAGTAAAAAGATTTGGAGGGGGGCGTTCTATAACCCGCTTGGGACCAGGCATCCGGCTCGCTCCTGCAGGTTACACCACAAAAGCTTTTCATCAAGTCCAGTTACGGTCAATGACCCCATCCTAGCGCACGCTTGTGACCTCAGAAGGCGCAGTGAGGGCGGCTCTGCACATATTTGGTGGTTAGAGCAAAGCCCCCCACCCTCAGTATTCACCATAGTGACTAATAATGGATATGAACTAACAGATAATGGAAGTGGACAATTCTGGAGTCTCCTGAACATTCCGGGAGATTAGGTAGTGTACGGGAAATCCGACTGATACTGGATGGATCTTTGCATACGCTCACTTCTAAATAGCCGGCAACTCAGTCAACGTATCCCCAGGACACGTCTTTTATGTGCAAACACCCCATTGGCGCTCAGTACACGCACGCTCTAATGCCGGGCAATGACCTGGCCATGACTGGAATGAATGATTTATTTTCACAGAATATAACTCTGCAAAACAAGATATTGTTAGGCACGTGATGTTCAGGACTCCGGCATCTGCGTTCTGACGGGATTCCTGCGTCAGTATTCCGACTGCCGATATCTTGAGCGTATACCGTACAGATGACATTGCATAATATAATAATAATAAAAATAATAATAATAACAATAATAACAATAACTATTGTTATGAATCCACAAAACCTGATAAAATTGTTTTTTGTAACTGGTGACCAGCTGACTTGATGAAACTTGGACGTAAATATTTCTGAGATCTTTTGTGCGCCGCACAGTTAGTGAGGACAGTGCGCCATACAGCTAGCGAGGACAGTGCTCCATACAGCTAGCGAGGACAGTGCACGGCACAGCTAGCGAGGACAGTGCTCCATACAGCTAGCGAGGACAGTGCGCGGCACAGCTAGCGAGGACAGTGCTCCATACAGCTAGCGAGGACAGTGCGCCATACAGCTAGCGAGGACAGTGCACCATACAGCTAGCGAGGACAGTGCGCCATACAGCTAGCGAGGACAGTGCACGGCACAGCTAGCGAGGACAGTGCACGGCACAGCTAGCGAGGACAGTGCACGGCACAGCAAGCGAGGACAGTGCTCCATACAGCTAGCGAGGACAGTGCGCCATACAGCTAGCGAGGACAGTGCGCCATACAGCTAGCGAGGACAGTGCGCCATACAGCTAGCGAGGACAGTGCGCCATACAGCTAGTGAGAACAGTGCGCCATACAGCTAGCGAGGACAGTGTGCCATACAGCTAGCGAGGACAGTGTGCCATACAGCTAGCGAGGACAGTGCGCCATACAGCTAGCGAGGACAGTGCTCCATACAGCTAGCGAGGACAGTGCGCTATACAGCTAGCGAGGACAGTGCGCTATACAGCTAGCGAGGACAGTGCGCCATACAGCTAGCGAGGACAGTGCTCCATACAGCTATCGAGGACAGTGCACGGCACAGCTAGCGAGGACAGTGCCCCATACAGCTAGCGAGGACAGTGCGCCATACAGCTAGCGAGGACAGTGCTCCATACTGTTAGCGAGGACAGTGCGCCATACAGCTAGCGAGGACAGTGCGCCATACAGCTAGCGAGGACAGTGCGCCATACAGCTAGCGAGGACAGTGCGCCATACAGCTAGCGAGGACAGTGCGCCATACAGCTAGCGAGGACAGTGCTCCATACAGCTAGCGAGGACAGTGCGCCATGCAGCTAGCAAGGACAGTGCTCCATACAGCTAGCGAGGACAGTGCGCCATACAGCTAGCGAGGACAGTGCGCCATACAGCTAGCGAGGACAGTGCGCCATACAGCTAGCGAGGACAGTGCGCCATACAGCTAGCGAGGACAATGCACGGCACAGCTAGCGAGGACAGTGCCCCATACAGCTAGCGAGGACAGTGCGCCATACAGCTAGCGAGGACAGTGCTCCATACAGCTAGCGAGGACAGTGCGCCATACAGCTATCGAGGACAGTGCACCCTACAGCTAGCGAGGACAGTGCGCCCTACAGCTAGCGAGGACAGTGCGCCATACAGCTAGCGAGGACAGTGCTCCATACAGCTAGCGAGGACAGTGCGCCATACAGCTAGCGAGGACAGTGCACCATACAGCTAGCGAGGACAGTGCGCCATACAGCTAGCGAGGACAGTGCTCCATACAGCTAGCGAGGACAGTGCGCCGTACAGCTAGCGAGGACAGTGCGCCGTACAGCTAGCGAGGACAGTGCGCCATACAGCAAGCGAGGACAGTGCGCCATACAGCTAGCGAGGACAGTGCACCATACAGCTAGCGAGGACAGTGCACCATACAGCTAGCGAGGACAGTGCGCCATACAGCTAGCGAGGACAGTGCGCCATACAGCTAGCGAGGACAGTGCGCCATACAGCTAGCGAGGACACTGCTCCGTACAGCTAGCGAGGACAGTGCTCTGCACAGCTAGCGAGGACAGTGCTCCATACAGTTAACGAGGACAGTGCTCCATACAGCTAGTGAGGACAGTGCACCATACAGCTAGCGAGGACAGTGCTCTGCACAGCTAGCGAGGACAGTGCTTCATACAGCTAGCGAGGACAGTGCTTCATACAGCTAGCGAGGACAGTGCTTCATACAGCTAGCGAGGACAGTGCTTCATACAGCTAGCGAGGACAGTGCTCCACACATCTAGCGAGGACAGTGCACCATACAGCTAGCGAGGACAGTGCTCCGTACAGCTAGCGAGGACAGTGCTCCGTACAGCTAGCGAGGACAGTGCTCCGCACAGCTAGCGAGGACAGTGCTACATACAGCTAGCGAGTACAGTGCGCCATACAGCTAGCGAGGACAGTGCTCCGTACAGCTAGCGAGGACAGTGCTCCGCACAGCTAGCGAGGACAGTGCTCCATACAGCTAGCGAGGACAGTGTTTATACAGCTAGCGAGGACAGTGCTTTATACAGCTAGCGAGGACAGTGCTCCACACATCTAGCGAGGACAGTGCACCATACAGCTAGCGAGGACAGTGCTCCGTACAGCTAGCGAGGACAGTGCTCCGTACAGCTAGCGAGGACAGTGCTCCGTACAGCTAGCGAGGACAGTGCTCCGCACAGCTAGCGAGGACAGTGCTCCGCACAGCTAGCAAGGACAGTGCTCCATACAGCTAGCGAGGACAGTGCTTCATACAGCTAGCGAGGACAGTGCTCCACACATCTAGCGAGGACAGTGCGCCATACAGCTAGCGAGGACAGTGCACCATACAGCTAGCGAGGACAGTGCTCCGTACAGCTAGCGAGGACAGTGCGCCATACAGCTAGCGAGGACAGTGCTCCATACAGCTAGCGAGGACAGTGCACCATACAGCTAGCGAGGACAGTGCACCATACAGCAAGCGAGGACAGTGCGCCATACAGCAAGCGAGGACAGTGCGCCATACAGCTAGCGAGGACAGTGCACCATACAGCTAGCGAGGACAGTGCACCATACAGCTAGCGAGGACAGTGCGCCATACAGCTAGCGAGGACAGTGCACCATACAGCTAGCGAGGACAGTGCGCCATACAGCTAGCGAGGACAGTGCGCCATACAGCTAGCGAGGACACTGCTCCGTACAGCTAGCGAGGACAGTGCTCTGCACAGCTAGCGAGGACAGTGCTCCATACAGTTAACGAGGACAGTGCTCCATACAGCTAGTGAGGACAGTGCACCATACAGCTAGCGAGGACAGTGCGCCATACAGCTAGCGAGGACAGTGCTCTGCACAGCTAGCGAGGACAGTGCTTCATACAGCTAGCGAGGACAGTGCTTCATACAGCTAGCGAGGACAGTGCTTCATACAGCTAGCGAGGACAGTGCTTCATACAGCTAGCGAGGACAGTGCTTCATACAGCTAGCGAGGACAGTGCTTCATACAGCTAGCGAGGACAGTGCTTCATACAGCTAGCGAGGACAGTGCTTCATACAGCTAGCGAGGACAGTGCTCCACACATCTAGCGAGGACAGTGCACCATACAGCTAGCGAGGACAGTGCTCCGTACAGCTAGCCAGGACAGTGCTCCGTACAGCTAGCGAGGACAGTGCTCCATACAGCTAGCGAGGACAGTGCGCCATACAGCTATCGAGGACAGTGCACCCTACAGCTAGCGAGGACAGTGCGCCCTACAGCTAGCGAGGACAGTGCTTCATACAGCTAGCGAGGACAGTGCTTCATACAGCTAGTGAGGACAGTGCTTCATACAGCTAGCGAGGACAGTGCTTCATACAGCTAGCGAGGACAGTGCTCCACACATCTAGCGAGGACAGTGCACCATACAGCTAGCGAGGACAGTGCTCCGTACAGCTAGCCAGGACAGTGCTCCGTACAGCTAGCGAGGACAGTGCTCCGCACAGCTAGCGAGGACAGTGCTCCATACAGCTAGCGAGTACAGTGCGCCATACAGCTAGCGAGGACAGTGCTCCGTACAGCTAGCGAGGACAGTGCTCCGCACAGCTAGCGAGGACAGTGCTCCATACAGCTAGCGAGGACAGTGTTTATACAGCTAGCGAGGACAGTGCTTTATACAGCTAGCGAGGACAGTGCTCCACACATCTAGCGAGGACAGTGCACCATACAGCTAGCGAGGACAGTGCTCCGTACAGCTAGCGAGGACAGTGCTCCGTACAGCTAGCGAGGACAGTGCTCCGTACAGCTAGCGAGGACAGTGCTCCGCACAGCTAGCGAGGACAGTGCGCCATACAGCTAGCGAGGACAGTGCACCGTACAGCTAGCGAGGACAGTGTTCCACACAGCTAGCGAGGACAGTGCACCATACAGCAAGAGAGGACAGTGTTCCACACAGCTAGCGAGGACAGTGCGCCATACAGCTAGCGAGGACAGTGCTCCATGCAGCTAGCGAGGACAGTGCGCCATACAGCTAGCGAGGACAGTGCGCCATACAGCTAGCGAGGACAGTGCGCCATACAGCTAGCGAGGACAGTGCGCCATACAGCTAGCGAGGACAGTGCGCCATACAGCTAGCGAGGACAGTGCTCCATACAGCTAGCGAGGACAGTGCGCCATACAGCTAGCGAGGACAGTGCACCGTACAGCTAGCGAGGACAGTGTTCCACACAGCTAGCGAGGACAGTGCACCATACAGCAAGAGAGGACAGTGTTCCACACAGCTAGCGAGGACAGTGCGCCATACAGCTAGCGAGGACAGTGCTCCATACAGCTAGCGAGGACAGTGCGCCATGCAGCTAGCGAGGACAGTGCTCCATACAGCTAGCGAGGACAGTGCTCCGTACAGCTAGCGAGGACAGTGCGCCATACAGCTAGCGAGGACAGTGTGCCATACAGCTAGCGAGGACAGTGCGCCATACAGCTAGCGAGGACAGTGCGCCATACAGCTAGCGAGGACAGTGCGCCATACAGCTAGCGAGGACAGTGCGCCATACAGCTAGCGAGGACAATGTACGGCACAGCTAGCGAGGACAGTGCCCCATACAGCTAGCGAGGACAGTGCGCCATACAGCTAGCGAGGACAGTGCTCCATACAGCTAGCGAGGGCAGTGCGCCATACAGCTATCGAGGACAGTGCACCCTACAGCTAGCGAGGACAGTGCGCCCTACAGCTAGCGAGGACAGTGCGCCCTACAGCTAGCGAGGACAGTGCTCCATACAGCTAGCGAGGACAGTGCGCCATACAGCTAGCGAGGACAGTGCACCATACAGCTAGCGAGGACAGTGCGCCATACAGCTAGCGAGGACAGTGCTCCATACAGCTAGCGAGGACAGTGCGCCGTACAGCTAGCGAGGACAGTGCGCCATACAGCAAGCGAGGACAGTGCGCCATACAGCTAGCGAGGACAGTGCACCATACAGCTAGCGAGGACAGTGCACCATACAGCTAGCGAGGACAGTGCGCCATACAGCTAGCGAGGACAGTGCTCCGTACAGCTAGCGAGGACAGTGCTCTGCACAGCTAGCGAGGACAGTGCTCCATACAGTTAACGAGGACAGTGCTCCATACAGCTAGTGAGGACAGTGCACCATACAGCTAGCGAGGACAGTGCGCCATACAGCTAGCGAGGACAGTGCTCTGCACAGCTAGCGAGGACAGTGCTTCATACAGCTAGCGAGGACAGTGCTTCATACAGCTAGCGAGGACAGTGCTTCATACAGCTAGCGAGGACAGTGCTTCATACAGCTAGCGAGGACAGTGCTCCACACATCTAGCGAGGACAGTGCACCATACAGCTAGCGAGGACAGTGCTCCGTACAGCTAGCGAGGACAGTGCTCCGTACAGCTAGCGAGGACAGTGCTCCGCACAGCTAGCGAGGACAGTGCTCCATACAGCTAGCGAGTACAGTGCGCCATACAGCTAGCGAGGACAGTGCTCCGTACAGCTAGCGAGGACAGTGCTCCGCACAGCTAGCGAGGACAGTGCTCCATACAGCTAGCGAGGACAGTGTTTATACAGCTAGCGAGGACAGTGCTTTATACAGCTAGCGAGGACAGTGCTCCACACATCTAGCGAGGACAGTGCACCATACAGCTAGCGAGGACAGTGCTCCGTACAGCTAGCGAGGACAGTGCTCCGTACAGCTAGCGAGGACAGTGCTCCGTACAGCTAGCGAGGACAGTGCTCCGCACAGCTAGCGAGGACAGTGCTCCATACAGCTAGCGAGGACAGTGCTTCATACAGCTAGCGAGGACAGTGCTCCACACATCTAGCGAGGACAGTGCACCATACAGCTAGCGAGGACAGTGCTCCGTACAGCTAGCGAGGACAGTGCTCCGCACAGCTAGCGAGGACAGTGCTCCATACAGCTAGCGAGGACAGTGTTTCATACAGCTAGCGAGGACAGTGCTAAATACAGCTAGCGAGGACAGTGCTCCACACATCTAGCGAGGACAGTGCACCATACAGCTAGCGAGGACAGTGCGCAATACAGCTAGCGAGGACAGTGCTCCGTACAGCTAGCGAGGACAGTGCTCCATACAGCTAGCGAGGACAGTGCGCCATACAGCTAGCGAGGACAGTGCGCCACACAGCTAGCGAGGACAGTGCGCCATACAGCTAGCGAGGACAGTGCTCCATACAGCTAGCGAGGACAGTGCGCCGTACAGCTAGCGAGGACAGTGCACCGTACAGCTAGCGAGGACAGTGTTCCACACAGCTAGCGAGGACAGTGCACCATACAGCAAGCGAGGACAGTGTTCCACACAGCTAGCGAGGACAGTGCGCCATACAGCTAGCGAGGACAGTGCTCCATACAGCTAGCGAGGACAGTGCGCCATGCAGCTAGCGAGGACAGTGCTCCATACAGCTAGCGAGGACAGTGCTCCGTACAGCTAGCGAGGACAGTGCTCCATACAGCTAGCGAGGACAGTGTGCCATACAGCTAGCGAGGACAGTGCGCCATACAGCTAGCGAGGACAGTGCGCCATACAGCTAGCGAGGACAGTGCGCCATACAGCTAGCGAGGACAGTGCACCGTACAGCTAGCGAGGACAGTGTTCCACACAGCTAGCGAGGACAGTGCACAATACAGCTAGCGAGGACAGTGTTCCACACAGCTAGCGAGGACAGTGCGCCATACAGCTAGCGAGGACAGTGCTACATACAGCTAGCGAGGACAGTGCGCCATGCAGCTAGCGAGGACAGTGCTCCATACAGCAACCGAGGACACTGCTCCGTACAGCTAGCGAGGACAGTGCTCCATACAGTTAACGAGGACAGTGCTCCATACAGCTAGTGAGGACAGTGCACCATACAGCTAGCGAGGACAGTGCTTCATACAGCTAGCGAGGACAGTGCTTCATACAGCTAGCGAGGACAGTGCTTCATACAGCTAGCGAGGACAGTGCGCCACACATCTAGCGAGGACAGTGCACCATACAGCTAGCGAGGACAGTGCGCAATACAGCTAGCGAGGACAGTGCTCCGTACAGCTAGCGAGGACAGTGCTCTGCACAGCTAGCGAGGACAGTGCTCTGCACAGCTAGCGAGGACAGTGCTCTGCACAGCTAGCGAGGACAGTGCTCTGCACAGCTAGCGAGGACAGTGCTTCATACAGCTAGCGAGGACAGTGCTTCATACAGCTAGCGAGGACAGTGCTTCATACAGCTAGCGAGGACAGTGCTCCACACATCTAGCGAGGACAGTGCACCATACAGCTAGCGAGGACAGTGCGCAATACAGCTAGCGAGGACAGTGCTCCGTACAGCTAGCGAGGACAGTGCTCCGCACAGCTAGCGAGGACAGTGCTCCGCACAGCTAGCGAGGACAGTGCTCCATACAGCTAGCGAGGACAGTGCGCCATACAGCTAGCGAGGACAGTGCACCATACAGCTAGCGAGGACAGTGCGCCATACAGCTAGCGAGGACAGTGCGCCATACAGCTAGCGAGGACAGTGCGCCATACAGCTAGCGAGGACAGTGCACCGTACAGCTAGCGAGGACAGTGCTCCATACAGCTAGTGAGGACAGTGCTCCACACATCTAGCGAGGACAGTGCGCCATACAGCTAGCGAGGACAGTGCGCCATACAGCTAGCGAGGACAGTGTTCCGCACAGCTAGCGAGGAAACTATACACAAGTTCTATGTATGTGAAAGGGCTACTGTGCATTTCATAAATAACGTGAATTAAACAGAAGCGCCACGAATTCCAGCTCTCAGGGACACGAATCCAAGGGACGGCGGATCCTGCACTAACCAGAAGAAAAACACAATAACCGCGGCTGGTATTGCAGAGGGATAATATTCTCCATCTGGTGCTTCTGGAAGATTCAGGACAAGCAGAGAGACGTATAGTGGGGGACGGGCTCTGCATCTGCTCATCTGTCACTATACAATCCTCCCCGCCGCAGACAATATCCGCCTGATCAGGGAAGATGGCTCTTTTGTGTCTATATCACAAGTCACTTATGGGCCTGTCACCTCCGCCTGAACATATGCTGACGGGCACCACAAGTGAATGGACATCTAACAAGCGACGCAACAGTGAGACAATGAAGCACTTTCCAACAATGACAAACAACTGGCCAAGTAATCGCCTCCTCACAGCCCGTAACACGCGCGTTGCATATGTATTACCTCCACCCCCCAGGCAAATGCAGCCGACAGAGACATCCTAAATTCCTGGCTGAGGCACCGTCCCGTCCCAGGGCCCTTCATTCTCCACCAGACGCTTCTTATTACAATACCTGACGATAGAGTGGTTCAGGGGTACGGGCAGTCTGAAAGAAAGCGCGCGTACCGCCGGCCTGGCAGAAGCGCAGGCATGATATACCATCAACAGGCTATTACTCCCACAATATGTCGCACTGGCTGCGACGCAGGAGAGGAAATGTCAGACAAAGACAACACTCAGCTCCAATTATTATGCTTGTCCGAGTCGCTTAGACAGCACCGATCTGTCTCCATAAAACGCTTTACAGAACTGTGCCCCAGGTGTCCGTGTTCGCAGCCAAATACCCCCTTTTAGATTATTTGCACAAAACTCTGCTCATTAAGAGGATAATGAATGAAATGGCCTTTAACTCGCCGTCATCGTGAAATCACTTGGCCTTGTCAGAGCCACCGGGCACGGGGGCTCATCTCTGGGAACAAAGGCACACGCGGGAAACACACGGACGGCACCAGCCGCACTCCCGCCTGATCAGCGGACAGCTGCGTGCGACAAATCATTACTAAACGGTGCGCCTTTGCTGCCTCCCGTGCGTCCGGCTCGCTCACTTATCACTGCGCACTACCTCCGAAAACAGTATTTAAAGCAGAGATTACGTAAACCTAAATATAGAACTCTTCTGCAACTTTACTTTCCGCGTCGTCTCATATTTCACGCTGCATTGCATTATAGGGGAACCGGTTGCTGTAACCACGACGTACTGCGTGCGCCAGCTGCAAATAAACGCTGGAAACGACACGCACACAGCAGTTACTGTATCACTTATGTCCAACAACGCATGTCTGAATTCTATAAATGGAGATAAGGCGCGCTGGTAACTTTTCAGAAGTGTATTATGCCGTGTGATGATTCCGTCTCCTTTGTGCGCTTATGAGATAAATGCACGGTTATCGCGCACGCACAGCACCTCGGCTAACACATGCCCGTCAGCGACAAAAGACATCGATAACTCTCAGCTTTCACGGCGCGGCAGATTGTGCGGAGCCGAGAATGGGATTGCTCAGTCACAACAGAACACGAGCTATTATGTACTGTAATAGGAATTTCAGACATCTGTATTTAAGAGCCATTTTACCAGCTGGTACAATGCAAAGCGTTCGTCGGAGGAATTCTCCAGCCTGATGTATCACACGGCATGATAGATTACTTCAGTGTTTTGTGTCAAATTATAAAGTGTTTACACAAAACAAAGATAGTTCTGTCTATTATATAATATTACGCCTCAGACTAGCGCATAGCTGCGCTCTGCTCGCAGGGATTACACATGGATATTATATGGCACAGATCAGTGTGTATACACCAGGCCACACCCCACACGTATCCCCTGGGCCACCCCTCTGGGGTCTACCAGGGAGGGGGCTGGGTAATAAGGGCTTAATTCAGACCTGATTTCTGCTGTGCGCTTTTGCAGAGGTCTGCGATCAGATAGCCGCCGCCCACAGAGAGTGAAAACCCACCCCGCGCAAGTGTGCGAATGCATGTGTACGCTGTTCGCAACTCACCATCGAATGATTTTTCCAGTCTGTGCGTATCCCAGGACTTAAGGCCCATACACACTTGCCGATAAAATGAGCGACGTCGCTCATTTTCCCCCTCCCTGAGCGACGTCGCTCATTTTATCGGCAAGTGTGTATGCCGCCAGCGACGACCAATGCGCGGCCCGCGGGTCGTCAACGATCGTCGCTGTCGGTAGGGCATGCATGCAGGATCTGGACTGTCATCCACGACCTGCATGCACGGCTGGCGGAGGCGTGACGCCACTGAGCGACATGAGCGGTCATTTCGCTCAGTGTGTACAGTCGGCCGCCGGCCGGTCCGGGACGCGGAAACTTTAGACGTCGTCGCTCATAGAGCGACATCGTCTAATGTGTACGGACCCTAACTCCTACAGTGCGATACAAACAGTCACACACCCACCCTGAAAACGTTTTGGAACACCTGCGTTTTTCCAGACACCATGCCCGTGCGATCGAAATTTTCGCACCATCCTGTCGCTGTTTGGCGACGCACCTGCGCATTGCATATGCATGCGCAGTCATTCAACGATCGGACTTGGCCGTACATGTGAAACTTGCATCTCCCAGAATGGCGGGCCATGGTCTCTCTTCCACTGAGCCACATACACCAGCAAGGAATGGGTTAATACTGGGCACCATTTAGTACACAAGGCCCAGATCCCCTTCCAGTGAGGAGTTATTGCTGCAGCAGGGAACATATGAGATCTGGGCATGTGCAGCCTAATATTTCATATCTGGCTGACTTCTCTGTGAAACGCTGGATTGCAAACCCTTCCTGGACGTAAAAAAATACAATAAATAATGGTGGTTGGAGCGGCTTCAGAATGCTGCGGGGGTCGTGTTTACACCCCGGGGATGCAGATGAATTCAGATGCATTGCAAGCAGCTGGTCTGAGAGGCCGACTGTCTCTGAGGTGCGAGGTTGGGGAAAGGAGGTGATGGAGCTCTGAACACAGCCAGCATGAAGGTCAGTGTGAGAGCCGGGGCCATCTGTCGTCTGGGGTGCACGGAATGCTGGTGGCCTGGCGCAGTTATTACCCAGCCAGTGACAGCCTCCCCTCCCGGGAGGCAGAGAGAAAAGGAGCCACATGTTGGCGGAGGCTGGGGAGGCCGGGACGTGCACAGCAGCCAGCACAAAACAAACAACCCAAAGATTAAAGCTCCAAGTCCATTGTCTGTCAGCGCTTTGTGTGCAGGAGGGCGATGGGGAAAAGGGTTTAGACACCTGACATGCACAGTTTTGTGATATAGCCGGGTGCGTGCAGGGCTTTTGCCGCAATGAGCAAACAGACCACGCTATCCGGGGGTTATTCACAGTTGTTAGCAAACCAAAAAAGTAAGCAATTGGGCAAAACCATGCTGCGCTGCAGGAGGGGCAGATGTAACATGTGCAGAGAGAGTTTGATTTGGGTGGGGGGTGTACAAACTGAAATCTAAATTGCAGTATAGAAATAAAGCAGCCAGTATTTACCCTGCACAGAAACAATATAACCCTCCCAAATCTAAAGGTGGGTACACACTGATAGATACATCTGCAGATCAATTGATCGGCAGATATATCTATGGACGGATCGGGCAGTGTGTTGAGCATACACACTGCCTGATCCGTCAGGGACTGACGTCATGAACTGGGCGGGCATGTACACACGGCCGCCCAGGTCAGCTGTCAATCACCGCCGGCTGCCGCAGCATGTGTACGGGCGGTCGGATGACCGCCTGTACACACACAGTGACGCACCACTATATCTGTAGATATATTGGCCGTCGGCTGTGCTGCGGGGTCGACGCGATATGTCTGAACGATGGAGTTCACAGACATATCAGCCGTACACACTGGCCGACGGACGCGCAATATATCGGCCAGTGTGTACCCACCTTTACTCTCTCTGCACGTTACATCTGCCCCACCTGCAGTGCACATGGTTTAGCCCAATTGCTAACTTTTTTTGGTTTGCTAACAACTCTGAATAACCCCCATTGTAATTTATTGGTATAAAGAATCAGGGTACAGGCTACATAAACATCCACTATCTACGTTTACAGGTGGCGCAAACATTAGAGAGAAGACCTAACAGGAACTGATTGGTCTCCATATAGTACAGAGTGTATGGGGAGGGGTTTACCACACGTCGACATTTAAAATGTTGGCACCAGACGTCGACTGCACATTTTGTGGTCTTGTTCAGATTAGGGCCTAGGCTACAGTATGCAAAAACTATGTCAACATTCTGGTACTGACATGTTGGTAAATGTCGGCAATCTGAATGCCGACTTATCACACTACACCCATAGGAAGGTTATCCGTGTATGTACTAACCTGGACAGCAAGTCTCGCCCCCTGCTCGCCCGTATGAGAGGCTCCTGGATGAAAGTCAACCACAGGCCCCACGGAAGGGTCGCTGCTCCGTCTCACCAGCAGAGGCGTCCCTGAAACAAAAAGCACAGGACAGTCAGGTGCGCAAAGAACACGGCCGGCGTCTCATACCGGAACAGCCGCGCCTTGTCACAATATATTTCCCTGTCTGCCTCCTGCGGTTCCTTGTTATTTTATAGGAAAACTAACAAACGTGAGACACAGGGTGAGATAGGAAATCTCTGGCAGATGTCTGGTCAATGTAAACGCTCCTCATCGGGAGCCGTCATCTCGCAGAGAGAGAGTAAACGGATTAGAGCGCCAGCATTTCAGTGCTTAGAAGGTCAATAGCCATTTAAAATCTCCAATGCCATCCAGAGCCTACCTGTGCTAGTCATAAGAATATATTAAATACCAATAAAACAAATTGAGTTAATTTAATGTGAAAGCCGGGCTGGAAACCAAAGAAGCCGATCCATTATGAGTTGGGAGAACAAAGCTTTCGTAGCGAGGGCTGCGGGAGAGGCGCGGGGGACCGCCATCTGCGCGGAGAGGCAGCCACAAAGTGGATTACATAGGGGGCAGCACCTTGTTTCTGTGTATTTCTGCTTTTATTGATCAGCGTCCCTCGCAGGGAATATTACACCGACAGGCGACGGAGCCGCATCAAGCGTTCTACAAGCGGCCATACCAAGGTGTTAAAGAGCCTGCGGAGTCTAAACAGGCCGTGACGGAAATTAGCATTCAGCGCCTATAACGTCCCAGTTCCCGCCATGGATGTGAATTCATTAAAGGAATCACAATTTCCCATTTAGGCTGAAGAGCTTCATTATCTTAACTGGTAGATTTGCAGTATGTGTGACAGCCTGTCTGCATAATGAGGGTGCAAATGAGGGGGGGGGGGGGGGGGGGGGGGCTGTGTTTTCTTCTCATGAAATGCAAATGAACAAAGGTGGACAGCAAAATAACACAGTAAATGAACATATTTTATTGGATATACTGTATTTGTGAATTTTAAGTGAAACATACAGATGGAGCCCTGCTCATCTATCCCTTTACTAAGAATAACTGAGCCAGGGCAGTCGGACTTAATCCCCTGCTGTATTCTCCTCTCTGTATTGTATTGCAGATGAGAACAATAGATGAAAGGATTATGCTAATAAACCTTGGTGCACCTAGGTGCAGCAGAGGCGGCTAGATGAGCATGGCTCCATCTGTATAGTACTCACAATTAATGCAATGTGGGAGGGGTCATAGAACATCCTAGGTCTTCTTAGCGACATAACACTTCGCAGCGAGGGCGTCAGCGCCTAACGCGGACCATGATACACTCAGGTGATATCAATGCACTCTAACACACGGATACGGCCTCATACATCTTTTGCTGCAGCCGCCAAACATCACCAGGACCTGTGAGACTCTGCTAGCGTCGGGCGTCTTTAGTTGCCGATAATGCGTCTTGGTTGCAATGTGATTCGACTAGGACGCACCAGGAGACAGCGCTGATTGATATGCGACACGTGTATATCTGTGTGCGACTGAGTCTTGCAGCACTCAGCATACTCAGCACTCAGCATACCCGGATCCCAGCACTCAGCCGGGATCCCAGCGTCGGTATGCTGACCTGACCGCCGGTCAGACATACTACACCCGGTTTCCCCTGTGGGCCAGTCCAACCCTGTCTCCAACCAACGTAAATTAACGAACAACTATCACTCTAATTTACCATCCTCATCCGGTAGCGCAGCGCGGGGATTCCGCTATCTACAATGTTATTTATACTGTGTCTTTCATATTTACATTTATTTTTGTAAACATTCTTAAAATCCCGGCTAACGCCGGGTACTCCATCTAGTTACTAATATAATAGGGGTAAGATGTAAATAACTGGGAGATACGCACACATATATACATTACATATATACATAGTCGCCTGCCATGAGAAAGCGCTGAGAACAGACGCTTACAGCAGTTCTATCTAGCAGAGCTTCAATCACATAAACTTTTCACCTCCGTCTCATGACCCAGCAGTTCCAGACGAGCATCTGAAACTCACATGAAAGATAAATGCTAACGAAGGGTTGCTGGAAGATTTCATGTGCTGAGCCCCCCGCGGAACAGTCCCGGTGGCACTTTTCTGCTCAAGTCTCCATCCAGCTCTTATTCAGACGAGTGAAAGCTGAACTGTAATCTACTAAAAAGCGATTTTGCCTCCGTCGCTCTGCAGTATTCACACGTGCGAGCGAGGTGCAGAGCGCCCCCCACTGGAGGCATCTTTCTTATGGCAATTTACAATTGGGGATAATGCAGAACATCTCGCACAAACTGTAAAGTGAGGACGTACAATTTATTGGGGTCTTTTTATTATTTCTATTACCAATTTAAAAAGCCGGGGGTGACATTTTGCAGTCAGACCGGTCACTGTGCAATCCTTACCACACCAGCAGCCACGTCAAGGTAAAAAATTGACACATGGATTTTGTCGTCATGAGTTTGTACAGCAGGAATGAACACCGAATAATACGCCATGTCATGTTGTAGGTCCATGTACAATTCTCAACGGTTACCGCGGGTATGGGTCATTAGGTCGACCACTATTGGTCGACAAGCAGTAGGTCGACAGGGTTTGGTCAACCTAATGACTGTTTGGCCGCCGTTTAGGGGGCGCAGTCTGGGCAACGCAGGTGTGCCCGGACTATGCGGGCGGGCCACGGCAGCTGCGTGACAACACATGCAGCTGCTGCAACCCTCACAGTGTCGAGTAGCTCTCTGCCAGCGTGCAGAAGCTGCGCTGGTCGGGAGCTACTCCTAAAGTACAAAAGCATCGCCGCTGTGTGATGCTTTTGTACTTGTGCGGCGGGGTCGGGCCTGACATGCGGGGTGGACTAGCCCTGTGCTGGGCGTCCCCCCGCATGTCTGTGTATCTGATCGTAGCCGTGCAAAATTGTGCACCGCTACGATCAGGTCTGAATTAGGCCTCGTATCCCGTTACTGCATAACCTGCAACAATCTTTGTAAATATCTCAATTTAAAAAAAAAAAGGAGGAGATTTATGGTAAGAACTTACCTTTGTTAAATCTCTTTCTGCGAGGTACACTGGGTTCCACAGGGATAACATTGGGTGTAGAGTTGGATCTTGATCCGAGGCACCAACAGGATAAAAGTTTGACTGTTAACAGAATGCACAGCACCGCCTCCTCTGTAACCCCGCCTCCCTGCACAGGAGCTCAGTTTTGTTAACCAGTCCAATGCAGTAGCAGGTAAAAGAGACCACAACAGTTAGTAGCCACATACACCACATTCTCACGACAGGAGAAGGTATCAGCGGTTAATGCCATACAAACCCAAAGAAGCTAAGTGCGTCAGGGTGGGCGCCTTGTGGAACCCAGTGTACCTTGCAGAAAGAGATTTAACAAAGGTAGGTTCTTACCATAAATCTCCTTTTCTGCAGCGGGGCACACTGGGGTTCCACAGGGATAACATTGGGATGTCCTAAAGCAGTTCCTCATGGGAGGGGACGCACTGTAGCGGGCATAAGAACCCGGCGTCCAAAGGAGGCATCCTGGGAGGCGGAAATATCGAAGGCATAGAACTTGTTCACTGAGGACCACGTAGCCGCCTTGCACAATTGTTCAAGGGTCGCACCACGTCGGGCTGCCCAAGAAGGTCCAACAGACCGAGTAGAATGGGCTTTGATGGTATCAGGAGCTGGAAGGCCAGCCAGTACATAAGCATGTGCAATCACCATTCTAATCCATCTGGCCAGGGTCTGCTTGTGAGCAGGCCAGCAACGTTTGTGAAAACCAAAAAGGACAAATAGGGAATCAGATCTCCTAAGAGAAGCTGTTCTCTTCACATAAATACGGAGAGCCCGTATCACGTCCAAAGACCGCTCTTTGGTGGACAAACCTGGAGAAGAAAATGCAGGAACCACAATCTCCTGGTTAAGGTGGAAAGACGACACCACCTTAGGCAAATAACCAGGGCGAGTTCTAAGAACCGCCCAGTCATGGTGAAAACTCAGAAAGGGTGACCGCCAGGACAAGGCACCCAAGTCTGAAACCCGTCTAGCAGAGGCAATAGCCGGCAAGAACAAGACCTTAAGATTAAGCCACTTAAGGTCCACAGACTCAAGAGGTTCAAACGGGAAGACTTGTAAGGCGTCCAGAACAACCGACAAATCCCAAGAAGTCACAGGCGGGACATAGGGAAGTTGAAACAAGGTAAAACACCCTGAGTGAATGTATGAGTTGCAATTTTTCTCTGAAACCATATCGACAAGGCAGAAATGTGAACCTTGAGGGAGGCCAGACAAAGCCCTAAGTCCAGGCCCTGTTGCAGGAAAGCCAAAAGCTGGTAGTACTGAACTTGTATGCGTCATAATGGTTAGTCGAACACCAGGTGAAGTAAGAATTCCAGACCCTATGATAAATCTGAGCAGACGCTGGTTTACGGGCCTTTAACATAGTTTGAATGACCGCCTCAGAAAATCCTTTGGCCCTCAGTACAGAAGCTTCAAAAGCCACGCTGTCAAAGCCAGCCAGGCCAAATCCTGTTAGACACAAGGGCCATGAACGAGGAGGTCTGGGCATTGCGGAAGTAGAAGAGAGACCATGCAGGTCTGAGAACCAATGCCATTTGGGCTACGCTGGAGTGATTAGAAGTAGTATTCCTCCTTCTTGCTTGAAATTCCGTATTACCCTGGGCAGGAGTGACACGGAAGGGAACACGTATGGCAGCCGAAAGTTCCATGGAATTGTCAGGGCGACCACGAACGCTGCTTGAGGATCCCTTGTCCTTGCTCCGAAGACCGGAACCTTGTGATTGTGTCGAGACGCCATTAGGTCTACATCTTGTAGGCGCCACTTGTCAACTGGGAGTTGAAAGACTTCCGGATGAAGACTCCACTCTCCGGCTTGTACGTCCTGACGACTGAGGAAGTCCGCTTCTTAATTGAGGTCTCCCAGAAGAAACACTGCCAATATGGCTGGCAGATGGCGTCCTGCCCAACGAAGGATTTTTGACACTTCCATCATTGCCATGCGGCTTCAAGTGCCACCTTAATGATTTATGTACGCCACCGTGGTGGCGTTGTCTGACTGTACTTGAACAGGCCTGTTCTGTACCAGAGTCAAGGCTAGAGTCAACGCATTGAACACTGCCCGCAATTCTAGAATGTTTATCGGGAAGAGAGATTCCTCCCTGGTCCACCGACCCTGCAGAGAGTGTTGCTCTAACACCGCACCCCAGCCCAGCAGACTGGCATCTGTCGTCAGAAGGACCCAGTTGGAGACCCAGGAGGGACGACCCCTGCTCAATTGCTGGTCCTGTAGCCACCAGCTCAGTGACAGACGGACCTCCGGAGTCAAGGAGACCATGCGAGTCCTGATCCGGTGAGGCAGGCCGTCCCACTCAGAGAGTATCAACTTCTGCAGAGGGCGGAAATGAAATTGAGCATACTCCACCATGTCGAAAGCCGACACCATGAGGCCTAGTACTTGCATCGCCGAGTGTATCGACACACGTGGGCGAAAGAGGAAGCACCTTATCTTGTCCTGAAGTTTCAGGACCTTCTTCGGGGACAAAAACAACCGCTGATTGTATGTGTCCAATAGGGCTCCTAGGTGCACCATGCTCTGAGCAGGGACCAAAGAAGATTTGTTCCAGATGATAAGCCACCCGTGGGCTTGCAGGAAGTGGACCGTCAGTTCCAAATGACAGAGGAGAACCTCTGGAGAGTTCGCCAGGATCAACAAGTCGTCCAGATACGGCAGGATCCTGACACCCTGACGGCGGAGTACAGCCGTCATGACCTTGGTGAAAATTCTTGGAGCCGTGGTCAGACCAAAAGGTAAGGCCTGGAATTGAAAATGGAGGTTGCCAATAGCAAACTGCAGGTATTGCTGATGCGACACTGCAATAGGTATATGTAGGTAAGCATCCTGTATGTCCAGAGATATCATATAGTCCTTGGGCTTCAAAGCCAGAACAATAGAGCGAAGAGTTTACATACGGAATTTGGAAACTTTCACAAACTTGTTCAAAGGCTTGAGGTTGAGAATGGGCCGGGAAGAAACATTCGGCTTCGGAACTAGGAACGGCGTTGAGTAGTACCCTCGCCTTTCTGAGCCAGAGGCACTTGCACTATCACTACCGTGTCCAGGAGGGATTGTACCACCAGATGGAGAGTTTTTGCTTCCACAAGATCCGCAGGAGCGTTTGTCAAGCAAAACTGTCGAGGGGGACGTTTCTTGAAAGAGATGGCGTATCCGTGAGTGATGACTTCCCTTACCCAGGCGACCGAAGTGGTCTGTGACCATACCTGAGCAAACCGTAGAAGTCGGCCTCCCACCCTGGGATCCCCCAGAGGGAGGCCCGCCCCGTTATGCGGCAGGCTTGTCTGTTTTGGAAGCAGGCTGACGGGCAGCCCAGGCACATTTCGGTTTGGGCTTAGTGGGTTTGGAAGTGCGAGCCTGTTTCGGGTATGCCTGACCCTTTGCTTTACCTGGAGGTCGAAAGGAACGAAAGGAAGTATTCTTAGCCATCGGGGCTGAAGGTGTAGTACTAGGTAGACATGCAGTCTTAGCCGATGATAAGTCAGCAACAACCTTTTCTCTATCGTCCTAGTGGATGCTGGGGTTCCTGAAAGGACCATGGGGAATAGCGGCTCCGCAGGAGACAGGGCACAAAAAGTAAAGCTTTTCCAGATCAGGTGGTGTGCACTGGCTCCTCCCCCTATGACCCTCCTCCAGACTCCAGTTAGATTTTTGTGCCCGGCCGAGAAGGGTGCAATCTAGGTGGCTCTCCTAAAGAGCTGCTTAGAAAAAGTTTAGCTAGGTTTTTTATTTTACAGTGATTCCTGCTGGCAACAGGATCACTGCAGCGAGGGACTGAGGGGAGAAGGAGTGAACTCACCTGCGTGCAGGATGGATTGGCTTCTTGGCTACTGGACATCAAGCTCCAGAGGGACGATCACAGGTACAGCCTGGATGGTCACCGGAGCCGCGCCGCCGGCCCCCTTGCAGATGCTGAAGTCAGAAGAGGTCCAGAATCGGCGGCTGAAGACTCCTGCAGTCTTCTAAAGGTAGCGCACAGCACTGCAGCTGTGCGCCATTTTCCTCTCAGCACACTTCACACGGCAGTCACTGAGGGTGCAGGGCGCTGGGAGGGGGGCGCCCTGGGAGGCAAATGTAACCTATATAAAGGCTAAAAATACCTCACATATAGCCCCCAGAGGCTATATGGAGATATTTAACCCCTGCCTGATTTCTCTAAATAGCGGGAGACGAGCCCGCCAGAAAAGGGGCGGGGCCTATCTCCTCAGCACACGGCGCCATTTCCTCTCACAGCTCCGCTGGTCAGGACGGCTCCCAAGTCTCTCCCCTGCACTGCACTACAGAAACAGGGTAAAACAGAGAGGGGGGGCAAAATTATGGCGATATTTTGATATAACAAAGCAGCTATAAGGGAGCACTTATTATAAGGCTATCCCTGATATATATATATAGCGCTTTTGGTGTGTGCTGGCAAACTCTCCCTCTGTCTCCCCAAAGGGCTAGTGGGTCCTGTCTTCGTTAGGAGCATTCCCTGTGTGTCTGCTGTGTGTCGGTACGTGTGTGTCGACATGTATGAGGACGATATTGGCGTGGAGGCGGAGCAATTGCCAAATATGAGGATGTCACCCCCTAGGGAGTCGACACCAGAATGGATGCCTTTATTTATGGAACTACGGGATAGTGTCAACACGCTAAAGCAGTCGTTTGACGACATGAGACGGCCGGACAATCAATTAGTGCCTGTCCAGGCGACTCAAACACCGTCAGGGGCTGTGAAACGCCCTTTGCCTCAGTCGGTCGACACAGACCCAGACACAGGCGATGACTCCAGTGGTGACGGTGACGAATCAACCGTATTTTCCAGTAGGGCCACACGTTATATGATTTTGGCAATGAAGGAGGCGTTACATTTAGCTGATACTACAGGTACCACTAAACAGGGTATTATGTGGGGTGTGAAAAAACTACCTATAGTTTTTCCTGAATCAGAAGAATTAAATGACGTGTGTAATGAAGCGTGGGTTGCCCCTGATAAAAAGCTGATAATTTCAAAGAAATTATTGGCATTATACCCTTTCCCGCCAGAGGTTAGGGAGCGCTGGGAAACACCTCCTAGGGTGGACAAGGCGCTAACACGCTTATCTAAACAAGTGGCGTTACCCTCTCCTGAGACGGCCGCACTTAAAGATCCATCAGATAGGAGGATGGAAAATATCCAAAAAAGTATATACACACATGCAGGTGTTATACTACGACCAGCTATAGCGACTGCCTGGATGTGCAGTGCTGGGGTAGTTTGGTCAGAGTCCCTGATTGAAAATATTGATACCCTGGACAGGGACAATATTTTACTGTCGTTAGAACAAATAAAGGATGCATTTCTTTATATGCGTGATGCACAGAGGGATATCTGCACACTGGCATCACGGGTAAGTGCTATGTCCATTTCGGCCAGAAGAACTTTATGGACGCGACAGTGGACAGGCGATGCGGACTCAAAACGGCATATGGAAGTTTTGCAGTATAAAGGGGAGGAGTTATTTGGAGTCGGTCTATCAGATTTGGTGGCCACGGCTACAGCCGGGAAATCCACCTTTCTACCTCAAGTCACTCCCCAACAGAAAAAGGCACCGACCTTTCAACCGCAGCCCTTTCGTTCCTTTAAAAATAAGAGAGCAAAGGGCTATTCATATCTGCCACGAGGCAGAGGTCGAGGGAAGAGACAGCAACAGGCAGCTCCTTCCCAGGAACAGAAGCCCTCCCCGGCTTCTACAAAAGCCTCAGCATGACGCTGGGGCTTCTCAAGCGGACTCGGGGACGGTGGGGGGTCGTCTCAAAAATTACAGCGCGCAGTGGGCTCACTCGCAAGTAGATCCCTGGATCCTGCAGATAATATCTCAGGGGTACAGGTTGGAATTAGAGACAGATCCACCTCGCCGTTTCCTGAAGTCTGCTTTACCAACGTCCCCCTCCGAAAGGGAGACGGTTTTGGAAGCCATTCACAAGCTGTACTCTCAGCAGGTGATAGTCAAGGTACCTCTTCTACAACAAGGGAAGGGGTATTATTCCACTCTTTTTGTGGTACCGAAGCCGGATGGCTCGGTAAGGCCTATTCTAAATCTGAAGTCCTTGAACCTGTACATAAAGAAGTTCAAGTTCAAGATGGAGTCACTCAGAGCAGTGATAGCGAACCTGGAAGAGGGGGACTTTATGGTATCCTTGGACATCAAGGATGCGTATCTCCACGTTCCAATTTACCCCTCACACCAGGGGTACCTCAGGTTCGTTGTACAAAACTGTCACTATCAGTTTCAGACGCTGCCGTTCGGATTGTCCACGGCACCTCGGGTCTTTACAAAGGTAAGGGCCGAGATGATGATTCTTCTTCGAAGAAAAGGCGTATTAATTATCCCATACTTGGACGATCTCCTAATAAGGGCAAGGTCCAGAGAACAGCTAGAGATGGGATTAGCACTGTCTCAAGAAGTGCTAAAACAGCACGGGTGGATTCTGAATATTCCAAAATCCCAGTTAATGCCGACAACTCGTCTGCTGTTCCTAGGGATGATTCTGGACACGGTTCAGAAAAAGGTTTTTCTCCCGGAGGAAAAAGCCAAGGAGTTATCCGAGCTTGTCAGGAACCTCCTAAAACCAGGAAAGGTGTCTGTACATCAATGCACAAGAGTCCTGGGAAAAATGGTGGCTTCTTACAAAGCAATTCCATTCGGCAGATTCCACGCAAGAATTTTCCAAAGGGATCTGTTGGACAAATGGTCAGGGTCGCATCTTCAGATGCACCTACGGATAACCCTGTCTCCAAGGACAAGGGTGTCTCTTCTGTGGTGGTTGCAGAGTCCTCATCTATTGGAGGGCCGCAGATTCGGCATACAGGATTGGATCCTGGTGACCACGGACGCCAGCCTGAGAGGCTGGGGAGCAGTCACACAAGGAAGAAACTTCCAGGGAGTATGGACGAGCCTGGAAACGTCTCTTCACATAAACATATTGGAACTAAGAGCAATATACAATGCTCTAAGCCAGGCAGAACCTCTGCTTCAAGGAAAACCGCTGTTGATCCAGTCGGACAACATCACGGCAGTCGCCCATGTGAACAGACAGGGCGGCACAAGAAGCAGGAGTGCAATGGCAGAAGCTGCAAGGATTCTTCGCTGGGCAGAGAATCATGTGATAGCACTGTCAGCAGTGTTCATCCCGGGAGTGGACAACTGGGAAGCAGACTTCCTCAGCAGACACGATCTTCACCCGGGAGAGTGGGGACTTCATCCAGAAGTCTTCCACATGCTGGTAACCCGTTGGGAAAGACCGATGGTGGACATGATGGCGTCTCGCCTCAACAAAAAACTGGACAGGTATTGCGCCAGGTCAAGAGATCCGCAGGCAATAGCTGTGGACGCGCTGGTAACGCCTTGGGTGTACCAGTCGGTGTATGTGTTTCCTCCTCTGCCTCTCATACCAAAAGTATTGAGAATTATACGGCAAAGAGGCGTGAGAACGATACTAGTGGTTCCGGATTGGCCAAGAAGGACTTGGTACCCGGAACTTCAAGAGATGATCACGGAAGATCCATGGCCTCTACCTCTAAGGAGGGACTTGCTTCAGCAGGGTCCCTGTCTGTTTCAAGACTTACCGCGGCTGCGTTTGACGGCATGGCGGTTGAACGCCGGATCCTAAAGGAAAAAGGCATGCCGGAAGAAGTCATTCCTACTTTGATTAAAGCGAGGAAGGAAGTAACCGTGCAACATTATCACCGAATTTGGCGAAAATATGTTGCGTGGTGCGAAGATCGGAGTGCTCCGACGGAGGAATTTCAACTGGGTCGATTCCTACATTTCCTGCAATCAGGATTGTCTATGGGTCTCAAATTGGGATCTATTAAGGTTCAAATTTCGGCCCTGTCGATTTTCTTTCAAAAAGAATTGGCTTCAGTCCCTGAAGTCCAGACCTTTGTTAAGGGAGTGCTGCATATACAGCCGCCTGTGGTGCCTCCAGTGGCACCGTGGGATCTCAATGTGGTTTTGGAATTTCTAAAATCTCATTGGTTTGAACCACTAAAAAAGGTGGATTTGAAATATCTCACATGGAAAGTGACCATGCTTCTAGCCCTGGCTTCGGCCAGGAGAGTGTCAGAACTGGCAGCTTTATCTTACAAAAGCCCATATCTGATTTTCCATTCGGACAGGGCAGAACTGCGGACTCGTCCGCATTTTCTCCCTAAGGTGGTGTCAGCATTTCATCTGAACCAGCCTATTGTAGTGCCTGCGGCTACAAGTGACTTGGAGGACTCCAAGTTACTGGACGTTGTCAGAGCATTAAAAATATATATTGCAAGGACAGCTGGAGTCAGAAAATCTGACTCGTTGTTTATATTGTATGCACCCAACAAGATGGGTGCTCCTGCGTCTAAGCAGACGATTGCTCGTTGGATCTGTAGCACAATCCAACTTGCACATTCTGTGGCAGGCCTGCCACAGCCTAAATCTGTAAAGGCCCACTCCACAAGGAAGGTGGGCTCATCTTGGGCGGCTGCCCGAGGGGTCTCGGCATTACAACTCTGCCGAGCAGCTACGTGGTCAGGGGAGAACACGTTTGTAAAATTTTACAAATTTGATACTCTGGCTAGGGAGGACCTGGAGTTCTCTCATTCGGTGCCGCAGAGTCATCCGCACTCTCCCGCCCGTTTGGGAGCTTTGGTATAATCCCCATGGTCCTTTCAGGAACCCCAGCATCCACTAGGACGATAGAGAAAATAAGATTTTACTTACCGATAAATCTATTTCTCGGAGTCCGTAGTGGATGCTGGGCGCCCATCCCAAGTGCGGATTATCTGCAATAATTGTACATAGTTATTGTTAACTAATTCGGGTTATTGTTGAAGGAAGCCATCTTTCAGAGGCTCCGCTGTTATCATACTGTTAACTGGGTTTAGATCACAAGTTGTACGGTGTGATTGGTGTGGCTGGTATGAGTCTTACCCGGGATTCAAAATCCTCCCTTATTGTGTACGCTCGTCCGGGCACAGTACCTAACTGGAGTCTGGAGGAGGGTCATAGGGGGAGGAGCCAGTGCACACCACCTGATCTGGAAAAGCTTTACTTTTTGTGCCCTGTCTCCTGCGGAGCCGCTATTCCCCATGGTCCTTTCAGGAACCCCAGCATCCACTACGGACTCCGAGAAATAGATTTATCGGTAAGTAAAATCTTATTATTGAGGTGTTCCCCAAAAAGTATGTTTCCCTTAAAAGGGATAACCTCCAAGGTCTTTTTAGAGTCCAGATCTATAGACCAGGACCGCAAACAGAGGATCCGGCGAGCCAGAATAGACGTAGTAGAAGCTTTGGCCGCCAGGATACCTGCATCAGATGCCGCCTCCTGAATGTAATAAGAGGCTGTAATAATGTATGAAAGACACTGTTTTGCATTATCAGGAAAATTAGATGGTAGTTCCGCTTCGATTTCCTGAACCCAGGCCTCTATAGCTTTAGCAGCCCAAGAGGCCGCAATAGTAGCACAATAGTGCACAGCTCCAGCAAGAGTGTAAATAGACTTATAGCAACCCTCCACACGCTTATCCATCGGTTCCTTCAGAGAGGTGACGGTAGTGACAGGCAGAGTAGAGGACACCACCAGACGCGCGACTTGCGAGTCCACCGACGGCAGTGTTTCCCAATTTTTACTTAACTCTGCAGCGAGGGGATGTTGAGCTTGCATCTTCTAAGACAGGGAGACTTTCATTCCTGGAGACTCCCAGGATTCCTGACGTATGTCAACTAAATGGTCAGAATGGGGTAAAACTAATTAATTAACCTTCTGATGCTTGAACTTATCAGGTTTCTTAGAGGGAGATGGTGGTTCTGTGTCATCATCAATCTGAAGAATATCAGCCTGATAGCCTCCAAGAAGTCAGGAACATCCACTTGTGTCATCAGAAGCATCTGCATGAGTGCCTGAGGGGTCATTATATGCGCCATCTTCATCAGAAGTATCTGAAACATGTGTGGATTGTGAGGAAATAAGAGCCCGCTTAGATGACCCCTTGGTCCTAGGCGGGCGAGGTGATTTAATTGCTGTAACTGAGAGGACAGAGTATCTGCTCATGGCGGATTAACTGGAGGGACAATATGTGGCTGTAATGGCACAGGAGGTCCCACAGGGGGCGCAAGTCTAGTTACCAGCGTAGTCAGTAAATTAGAAAATGTAGCCCACGGTGGGTTTTGATTTGCCCCCGTTGCTGTAGACTGACTGAGGGGTATAAAACCCCCAGTACCTGAATCCTCAGCTGCAATATTCTCCTCAGAGACATCCATGGCATGAAGCAGGATCAGCCATGGATCTATCGCCCTGTTTAGCTGACATTATATGAAAGGGTAACTGTAGGGCAAATTATTACAATATAAACAGACAAAGTACCTGGCAGAAATCCCCCTGTATAGTGTGACTGTAAGCAGAGCACACATTGAGGATGTAAGAGGTATATGGTGACTGTAATACACAGAGAAGAATACCACAAGAGTATATCCCGTGAATCACTATATTATACGAAAACCCTGATGCACTTAGCCCCCCTCAGGGTACAGAATATAGTGATAGCAGTATATGTGAGATACACGGAATAGAAATCACACAGCAGCTATTGGCACACACAGTCACATGTACAATGCAGAGATTATTACAAACAACAATAAAACTGCTCTGGACTAGCAATACTAAGTAACTGTACTACCAAGTAACGCTATATATGTATATAGATATAACAATGCACAGTAAAGACTGGATGTATGTCACAGGGTACTTGTACTAAATATCCCTGTAGTAATGCACTTGTTCTTAACTAACACTGTCTAAATGACATGTAGAATACTTAAGTGTCCTGTAAATGCACAGCGCTGATGATGCTGGTGCTTTACAGAGGAGACATTGCCCAGCAGTCCCAGAATCAGCGCAGCTGTATGTAATGGCGCCCAAATGCTGACAGGGAGTGAGGGAGACAGAGAGATGCAGCTCCAGGGCGGGAACATTAGCAGTAAATGGCGCCTGGGGCTGGGGGAGGGGCTACAGGTCAGAGCCTTATCCCCCTGCTGGACTTCACCACCGGGTACTGCGGGCCTTAGTAAAACGGATTATGAGGTAATCCGACCTGTGCCCTTGCCCTGGTGGTCTAGTGGGCTCACTGTACGGCCACAGTGTCCACGCCAGCGCGCGGTCCGTCTCCTAAAGACCGCGCCGGATTGCGATTTGCAGCGGGTCCCGCCTGGGGGACCCTCTTACCTCCTCCCTTGATGCGGCCACGCGATCCCGGAGAGCAGCGGCAAGTGTGTGTGCCCTAATGGAAACCGGAGCCCTCCACTGTAAGTACCCGGCAACCAGGGCGCGGGAATATACAGCGCCGCTGGGGGAGGTGAGGGAGCCGCAGCATGATATGTCAGAATGACATAGCAGCTAGTGCCTATGCTGTGGCCCTTGAAGTCTTCTATCTTCTTATAAGCTCTTTTCAGGGCTGATCAGCACAGCCCTACCTGTTACTGACCTGCTCTGCAGGCACCAAATTACAAACTGAGCTCCAGTTCCTGGAGGCGGGGTTATAGAGGAGGCGGCGCTGTGCATCCTGGGAACAGTCAAAGCTTTTAGCCTGTTGGTGTCTCGGATCAAGATCCAACTCTACACCCCGATGTTATTCCCTGTGGAACCCCAGTGTACCCCGCTGCAGAAAAAAAATAAGAATTTACTTGCCGATAATTCTATTTCTCGTAGTCCGTAGTGGATGCTGGGGACTCCGTCAGGACCATGGGGAATAGCGGCTCCGCAGGAGACAGGGCACAAAAATAAAGCTTTAGGATTAGGTGGTGTGTACTGGCTCCTCCCCCTATGACCCTCCTCCAAGCCTCAGTTAGGATACTGTGCCCGGACGAGCGTACACAATAAGGAAGGATATTGAACCCCGGGTAAGACTCATACCAGCCACACCAATAACACCGTATAACTTGTGATCTGAACCCAGTTAACAGTATGACAAACGTAGGAGCCTCTGAACAGACGGCTCACAACAATATAACAACCCGATTTTTTTGTAACAATAACTATGTACAAGTATTGCAGACAATCCGCACTTGGGATGGGCGCCCAGCATCCACTACGGACTACGAGAAATAGAATTATCGGCAAGTAAATTCTTATTTTCTCTAACGTCCTAAGTGGATGCTGGGGACTCCGTCAGGACCATGGGGATTATACCAAAGCTCCCAAACGGGCGGGAGAGTGCGGATGACTCTGCAGCACCGAATGAGAGAACTCAAGGTCCTCCTCAGCCAGGGTATCAAATTTGTAGAATTTTGCAAACGTGTTTGCCCCTGACCAAGTAGCAGCTCGGCAGAGTTGTAATGCCGAGACTCCCCGGGCAGCCGCCCAGGATGAGCCCACTTTCCTTGTGGAATGGGCCTTGACAGATTTAGGTTGTGGCAAGCCTGCCACAGAATGTGCAAGTTGAATTGTGCTACAAATCCAACGAGCAATCGTCTGCTTAGAAGCAGGAGCACCCATCTTGTTGGGTGCATACAATATAAGCAGTGAGTCAGACTTTCTGACTCCCGCCGTTCTTGAAATATATATTTTCAATGCCCGGACCACGTCCAACAACTTGGAATCCTCCAACTCGTTGGTAGCCGCAGGCACCACAATAGGCTGGTTCAGGTGAAACGCTGACACCACCTTAGGCAGAAAATGAGGACGCGTCCGCAGTTCTGCCCTGTCAGTATGGAAAATCAGATATGGGCTCTTATATGATAAAGCCGCCAATTCTGATACTCTCCTGGCTGAAGCCAGGGCCAGTAGCATGGTTACTTTCCATGTAAGATACTTCAGCTCCACCGATTTGAGCGGCTCAAACCAATGGGATTTGAGAAAATCCAAGACTACATTAAGATCCCACGGTGCCACTGGGGGCACAACCGGGGGCTGTATATGTAGTACTCCTTTTACAAAAGTCTGGACTTCAGGAACTGAAGCCAATTCTTTCTGGAAGAAAATCGACAGGGCCGAAATTTGAACCTTAATGGACCCCAATTTGAGGCCCATAGACAATCCTGTTTGCAGGAAATGTAGGAATCGACCCAGTTGAAATTCCTCCGTGGGGGCCTTTCTGGCCTCACACCACGCAACATATTTTCTCCAAATGCGGTGAAAATGTTGTGCAGTCACCTCCTTCCTGGCTTTTACCAGTGTAGGAATGACCTCTTCCGGAATGCCTTTTTCCTTTAGAATTCGGCGTTCAGCCGCCATGCCGTCAAACGCAGCCGCGGTAAGTCTTGGAATAGACACGGTTCCTGCTGAAGCAGGTCCCGTCTTAGAGGTAGAGGCCACGGATCCTCCGTGATCATCTCTTGAAGTTCCGGGTACCAAGTTCTTCTTGGCCAATCCGGAGCCACTAGTATCGTTCTTACTCCCTTTTGCCGTATAATTCTCAGTACTTTTGGTATGAGAGGCAGAGGAGGGAACACATACACTGACTGGAACACCCACGGTGTTACCAGAGCGTCCACAGCTATTGCCTGAGGGTCTCTTGACCTGGCGCAATACCTGTCCAGTTTTTTGTTGAGGCGGGATGCCATCATATCCACCATTGGTTTTTCCCAACGGTTCACAATCATGTGGAAGACTTCTGGATGAAGTCCCCACTCTCCCGGGTGTAGATCGTGTCTGCTGAGGAAGTCTGCTTCCCAGTTGTCCACTCCCGGAATGAATACTGCTGACAGTGCTATCACATGATCTTCCGCCCAGCGAAGAATCCTTGCAGCTTCTGCCATTGCTGTCCTGCTTCTTGTGCCGCCCTGTCTGTTTACGTGGGCGACTGCTGTGATGTTGTCCGACTGGATCAACACCGGCTGACCCTGAAGCAGGGGTTTTGCCAGACTTAGAGCATTGTAAATCGCTCTTAGCTCCAGTATATTTATGTGAAGAGACATCTCCAGGTTTGACCATACTCCCTGGAAGTTTCTTCCTTGTGTGACCGCTCCCCAGCCTCTTAGACTGGCATCCGTGGTCACCAGGACCCAGTCCTGTATGCCGAATCTGCGGCCCTCTAACAGATGAGCACTCTGCAACCACCACAGAAGAGACACCCTTGTCCGTGGCGATAAGGTTATCCGCTGATGCATCTGCAGATGCGATCCGGACCATTTGTCCAGCAGATCCCACTGAAAAGTTTGTGCGTGGAATCTGCCGAATAGAATCGCTTCGTAAGAAGCCACCATCTTTCCCAGGACTCTTGTGCATTGATGCACAGACACTGTCCCTGGTTTTAGGAGGTTCCTGACAAGTTCGGATAACTCCCTGGCTTTCTCCTCCGGAAGAAACACCTTTTTCTGAACCGTGTCCAGAATCATTCCCAGGAACAGCAGACGTGTTGTCGGGGTCAACTGAGATTTTGGAAAATTCAGAATCCACCCGTGTTGTTGCAGCACTACTTGGGTTAGTGCTACTCCGTCCTCCAGCTGTTCTCTGGACCTTGCCCTTATCAGGAGATCGTCCAAGTAAGGGATAATTAATACGCCTCTTCTTCGCAGAAGAATCATCATTTCGGCCATTACCTTGGTAAAGACCCGAGGTGCCGTGGACAATCCAAACGGCAGCGTCTGAAACTAATAATGACAGTTTTGCACCACGAACCTGAGGTACCCTTGATGTGAAGGGCAAATTGGGACATGCAGGTAAGCATCCTTTATGTCCAGGGACACCATAAAGTCCCCTTCTTCCAGATTCGCTATCACTGCTCTGAGTGACTCCATCTTGAACTTGAATTTTTGTATGTACAGGTTCAAAGATTTCAGATTTAGAATAGGTCTTACCGAGCCGTCCGGCTTCGGTACCACAAATAGCGTGGAGTAATACCACTTTCCCTGTTGTAGGAGGGGTACCTTGACTATCACCTGCTGAGCAAACAGCTTGTGAATGGCTTCCAATACCGTCGCCCTGTCTGAGGGAGACGTTGGCAAAGCAGACTTTAGGAACCGGCGAGGGGGAGACTTCTCGAATTCCAACCTGTAACCCTGAGATACTACCTGCAGAATCCAGGGGTCCACCTGTGAGCAAGCCCACTGTGCGCTGAAATTCTTGAGTCGACCCCCCACCGTTCCTGAGTCCGCTTGTAAGGCCCCAGCGTCATGCTGAGGGCTTTGCAGAACCCTGGGAGGGCTTCTGTTCCTGGGCAGGGGCTGCTTGCTGCCCTCTCTTACCCCTTCCTCTGCCCCGAGGCAGATATGACTGTCCTTTTGTCCGCTTGTTCTTATAGGAACGAAAGGACTGCGGCTGAAAAGACGGTGTCTTTTTCTGTTGGGAGGGGGTCTGAGGTAAAAAAGTGGATTTTCCGGCAGATGCCGTGGCCACCAGATCCGATAGACCGACGCCAAATAATTCCTCCCCTTTATACGGCAATACTTCCATATGTCGTTTGGAATCCGCATCACCTGACCACTGTCGCGTCCATAAACTCCTTCTGGCAGATATGGACATCGCATTTACTCTCGATGCCAGAGTGCAAATATCTCTCTGCGCATCTCGCATATAAAGGAAAGCATCCTTTAATTGCTCTATAGTCAATAAAATACTGTCCCTATCCAGGGTATCAATATTTTCAGTCAGGGAATCCAACCAGACGACCCCAGCACTGCACATCCAGGCTGAGGCGATGGCCGGTCGCAGTATAACACCAGTATGTGTGTATATACTTTTTAGGGTAGTTTCCAGTCTCCTATCCGCTGGATCCTTGAGGGCGGCCGTATCAGGAGACGGTAACGCCACTTGTTTTGATAAGCGTGTGAGCGCCTTATCCACCCTAGGGGGTGTTTCCCAGCGCGCCCTAACCTCTGGCGGGAAAGGGTATAATGCTAATAACTTTTTTGAAATTAGCATTTTTCTATCTGGGTTAACCCACGCTTCATCACATACATCATTTAATTCCTCTGATTCAGGAAAAACTACAGGTAGTTTTTTCACCCCCCACATAATACCCCTTTTTGTGGTACTTGCAGCATCAGAGATATGCAAAGCCTCCTTCATTGCCGTGATCATATAACGTGTGGCCCTACTTGAAAATACGTTTGTTTCATCACCGTCGACACTAGATTCAGTGTCTGTGTCTGGGTCTGTGTCGACCGACTGAGGTAAAGGGCGCTTTACAGCCCCTGACGGTGTCTGAGACGCCTGGGCAGGTACTAACTGGTTTGCCGGCCGTCTCATGTCGTCAACTGATTTCTGTAATGTGCTGACATTATCACGTAATTCCAAAAACAAAGCCATCCATTCCGGTGTCGACTCCCTGGGGGGTGACATCGCCATTATCGGCAATTGCTCTGCCTCCACGCCAACATCGTCCTCATACATGTCGACACACACGTACCGACACACAGCAGACACACAGGGAATGCTCTTATCGAAGACAGGACCCCACTAGCCCTTTGGGGAGACAGAGGGAGAGTTTGCCAGCACACACCCAAGCGCTATAATATATATGGGAACAACCTTATATAAGTGTTGTTCCTTATAGCAGCTTAAATATATCCAATATATCGCCAAAAAATGCCCCCCCTCTCTGTTTTACCCTGTTTCTGTAGTGCAGTGCAGGGGAGAGTCCTGGGAGCCTTCCTCACAGCGGAGCTGAGCAGGAAAATGGCGCTGTGTGCTGAGGAGAATAAGCCCCGCCCCCTATTTCGGCGGGCTTTCCTCCCGTAGATTTATATATCTGGCATGGGTTAAATACATACATATAGCCTTAATGGCTATATGTGATATATTCTTTTGCCTTAAGGTATTAAAATATTGCTGCCCAGGGCGCCCCCAGCAGCGCCCTGCACCCTCCGTGACCGCTTGGTGTGAAGTGTGTGACAACAATGGCGCACAGCTGCAGTGCTGTGCGCTACCTTCATGAAGACTGAAGAGCCTTCTGCCGCCTGTTTCCGGACCTTCAATCTTCAGCATCTGTAAGGGGGGTCGGCGGCGCGGCTCCGGGACGAACCCCAGGGTGAGACCTGTGTTCCGACTCCCTCTGGAGCTAATGGTGTCCAGTAGCCTAAGAATCCAATCCATCCTGCACGCAGGTGAGTTGAAATTCTCTCCCCTAAGTCCCTCGATGCAGTGAGCCTGTTGCCAGCAGGACTCACTGAAAATAAAAAACCTAAAAAACTTTTTCTAAGCAGCTCTTTAAGAGAGCCACCTAGATTGCACCCTGCTCGGACGGGCACAAAAACCTAACTGAGGCTTGGAGGAGGGTCATAGGGGGAAGAGCCAGTACACACCACCTAATCCTAAAGCTTTATTTTTGTGCCCTGTCTCCTGCGGAGCCGCTATTCCCCATGGTCCTGACGGAGTCCCCAGCATCCACTTAGGACGTTAGAGAAAAAACATTTTAAAAACAAAACCTCATTTGTATTTTGCAGAACTATACAGTGTGCGGAAGCTGGGTCCTGTAACCAGACGCAGCCGCACAGAGCTGGGGGTGCAGGGATAGGGCGCCCTTATAATAACATAAAGCCTGTAGAGAACAGCCACACAATACGGCTGTAATAACAATTGGTGTATAGTGTATACCGCCGACATCTACAGGCATGGTGAATCAGACCTGGGAGTGAGGTACGTACGTGGGAAACCGTGCACTGAAGGATGATGTCTTTAATAAAACCTGTCAGAAAATAGGAACAATATTTACTCGCACGTCAAAGACGGAAGGGATAACTTCCATTAAATTTGCAAATACAGATTGTACGTCTGTACGGATGGAAGAAGGAAACGCCACAAATGACGCACTTACCGCTCAGCCTGATCCTACAGATAGGCAGACAGGAGCGTTCGAGCAACAGGCTGTAAAAAATGACAGGAGCTGATTGGTTGCTACTTTATCTCTCAATGGATACAATCAGGCACCAGACATTATTTTCTAACGTGGACAAACGTTTTGTACATTTCTGGGTTTGTCGCTGTCCTGCACACCAGAACGCTCAACATGGCGACTCCAAATCAGCAATTATCTAGCAAGCAGAGACGGGTTTTATGTCGCAGACGCTTTAACTGTCCAACATGATTCTATTAAATGCAATGCCACACCTGGCCAGCAGGGGGAACCCTAAATACAGAGGTTCTTATTTCACTTCTATTTCTTTTTTGTTATTTTAGCTGCAGTAGTGCGTCTTGGTGCCCGCGGCAGGTACAGACTCCGCTTTGAACTGATCATGTTACTTTTTAATCACTCTTTGCTGTAGGTAAAAAACAAAGCTACGGTTAGTGTATTGTTAATACAGTGTGACTGGTAGGAAACAGAGCGCTTGTACAAATGAGTATTAAAATAAATAACATTTATAGAATATATATATTTGCAAAGAGAGAACTTTAGGAACACTGGCCAGGCCGGAGGTGTCCACGTTATAATGTATATACGTTCTAACTACAGTATGTGGCTGTTGGTTTTAATACTGTATTAATGTCATGATAAAATAGTGGATGGATTTTCTCAACAGTGGCGGCGTCCCCTGACAACCCTATAAGGACTGCGTCTGGTCTTTGTCTTCACCTGTACAGATGCAGATGATAATGGGGGTCATTCCGACCTGATCTCATGCTAGGTTTTTTCGCTGCGGTGCACTCAGGTCAAAACTCTGCAAAACTGTGCATGCGTATGCACCACAATGCGCAAGCGCGTTGTACGGGTACAAAGCGGATCGTTGCTGAGCGATGGATATAACGAAGAATCCATTCGCACAGCCGATCACAAGGAGATTTACAGGAAGAAGGCGTT
This sequence comes from Pseudophryne corroboree, assembly GCF_028390025.1. Taxonomy (NCBI): domain Eukaryota; kingdom Metazoa; phylum Chordata; class Amphibia; order Anura; family Myobatrachidae; genus Pseudophryne; species Pseudophryne corroboree. Next base: position 6,614,336 of record NC_086450.1, on the reverse strand, counting down.
TGTGGGTGGTAACGGACCGTTTTCTGGAAGTGGTTGGAAAAACGCAGGCGTGTCCAAGCGTTTGCAGGGCGGGTGTCTGACGTCAATTCCGGGCCCGGACAGGCTGAAGCGAGCACAGCGGCTGAGTAAGTTCAAACCTACTCTGAAACTGCACAAAACTTTTTAGTACCGCTCGGCTGCAAAAGGCGGCGACTATCTGATCGCAGCGCTGCAAAAAATAGCTAGCGAGCGATCAACTCAGAATTACCCCCAAAGATTCATCCCTCTTGCAATTATGTTTGATCTGCACTAATACAAAGTTTGCTGCTATTCTGAAGACTCCGAGTGCCGCCTCGTTTTTTCTTGTCTGTATCTAAGGTGGACGCAGTCCACGGAGGAGGGCACCTGAGCAAGACAGTCCCGCGCCAGGGACATATCCAAGTGCCGGAGTTTATTCTGTTGCATATATATATATATATATATATACACATATACATACACACACACACTGTATTCTCGCCGGGCAGCCACCATTGGCGGCTTGTATAAGCTATTTTCAATCACCTAACCCCTCTGCTGTGCATTGTATGGGTAGTTAGGCGCACATTTCCCAAACGCTAGACGCAGCAGGCCGCGTTCTCAGAAACATATTGATGCCTCTAAGCAGGTTTCCGTACATGACATCTGTTCCAGCATACAGAACTTCAGTCATTTGTAAAGTGGAGAAGGTCACATAAGAACCAAAATAAAAAACATATATATATTTAATGATGAGGTAAAATACGGACGGGGCCACTGCGGGAGCCCGGCGCAGTATAACACAATAATAAATAGCGTGACTTTGGTTCTGGGGGAGCGGAACAGGCCGGGAGGTGTTTGGCTGGGCAGGAGGAGATAAATAAAAGCCACCAGCAAGATCCCTGTAAAATTTTAATTAAATAAAATGCATGCTACTTTTATTGGCAATTATTCTGCAATCAATAATTCATCGCCCCATTGAAAAGGCTACCTTGGTCTTTACAGAATGTGGGCTGCAAAATGTCAGCAGGATGAGAGAAACATCGCACAAGAAGCGATCAAGTAACTCAACAAAGTAAGGACATGTTTAATAAGTAATGGTGCCCGGCGAGAAGTAAAGGTTTGTCTCCATACTGTGCGTATGAGGTGTGCGCCAGGCATTCAGAGAGAAAGGCCAGAGGAGGATACGGCCTAACATAATACATTCCCCGAGGGTTACACAGGACGGGCTACAGCGTACAAAAAAAAAGTGTGTGGATGTTAGATTCCGTACCGAAGATTAATAGACATATATTGTATTTTATTTTAATTACGTTACCATTATCAACAAGATAAAGTAACACCAACTTTTCTTCCCACCTTTCTCTAAATACCTAGCAGACCAGGATTTAAGGATATCCCTGTTTAAGCACAGGTGTTTAATTCTAAATAACTGAGGTTATTTAAGTCCCCTGTGCTTAAGTCTAGCTGCAATTAACACCTAGACAGCCGGTGTGCCATGAGGGGCGCGGTTAGAAAACGCTGTAAAATGATTCTCGTACATAAGGAAGGATTTTTGGTACAGCGTACTAATTATAATTCTAAGATATATTGAACAAGTAGGGCAGGAATGTATTATATGGGTCAGCACGGTGGTGCAGTGATTAGTATTGCAGTCTCACAGCACTGGGGTAAGTATGGGAGCAGGATTTAAACAGAGAGCGGGTGGGAAGTGGTGGTAGTAGAGGGGCAGCGAAGGGGGTGGGGCCAGCTATGAAGGGGGCAGGGCAAAGACGGAGGTGACACATACATGATACATACACCGTACAATGGATCAGTATATATTATATCTGCAATCGTATTATAGTTACAATTTCTGAGGCAGTTGGTAAGGATTCTGACACCTGGATCACAGAGGCATCTCAGAGGCACGAGGTACTTTGTGATTCACACATCAATGAAGTCACGGGTCCCATTTTACACATCTCAGTTATATTATATTATTATTATACTGCAGTTCTGTAACTACTTACTGTACAGCTAAGGCCACGACCTCCAGGTATTTTATTTATTGTTACTTATATTGCGCTGCGCTGTACAACCGGGATACAAGTGAACAAGTGTGTGTCCTTGTGTCTTCCACATTCTAACTAGAGCGGTTATCATTTGGAAGCAATTTGCAGCATGTTGCACTTTGGTGAAGCGTTGGGCTTCCACATGACAGTCTACGTAAGACAGCGGCAAACGTGAACGCAACGCTGCACAGCCCGGAATATGCGTCTTATGGGGCTGTCAGGCCAAGTGATATCCCCCCGGGCACCTGCGGTGCGATGCCTCATAAAGCCACTTATGTTGTGTAGGAATGCACGCTCATCCTGCAAATTGCACCCTCTGATCAGAACCATATGTGGAATCTTTTCGGCAGTGATGGAATGAGGCCCTGCGGCCTGGAGACGGGCTGCGAGGCGCAATCATCTTCTGCTTTATAAGACAGAACTGTGAGAAACAACTGGAGCTTATCACAAAGTCATCAGATCAGTCTGGCTACAAAAACAAAATATTTCCACTCGGAGTGAACTCCCAGCAGCAGCGGATCACCTTTCCCATCCGCGTAATCACAGGTGCAATCGCTCAGCATTCCGCACGTGTCACAGAGGCCTGACGGGCGCTGCGTGTACTGCAGAGATATGGCAGCATAAACCCACAACATATGGAAAGGGCAAATGTATTATTAATAACCTGAATTCTGTACATACATTATACAGCTCTGTAGCGTAACAGCGCAGTTTTGTTATTAGTGGAAAAACAAAATGGCCCTTCCCGAGGCTCATTGCCTCACTGAGGCCCCATGAGGCACCATCATAGACCTCACATGCTGTGGGCTCCGCAATACATGGGGCCACCAGCTGGATTAGGGCCTCATCCTTCATGTACATTACTAAGTAAAACTCAGGACCGACCCAAACCGACCCACCCTCCGGTAAAGACCCAACTAGCAGCCTCCTTGTAAGCCCATATGTTTTGGGGTTCACATATAGATTATTGGGGGGTACGATAGAATTTCCCATCTGCGTAGCTTCTACACGTCGCCATCTTGTGCAGCGGTTCGGAATATTCTCATTTGGTCATCTGGTGGGAGAGGAAGGAGGTGGGAGTGGGACATGTTCTGTGGACACGTCGGCTGAGACAAGGGGCTCCGACGGCTTGGCTGCTCCCTCCACCATGTGTCTAAAGTCATTCAAAATACATTTATTCCAAGCTATCATTATAAGTTTCAGTGTTTCTTAAAGGAACCCAAACCTGATCGCTGGGACACTAACGGTGAAAGAAAACTTTCCGTCCCTCCGCCCAAAGTCACTCTCTTAATACGGCACTCCAGGAAAAAGTTTGGTTGCCCCTGCTATAAGTTATTCACAGAGATGCGACATATTTATAAAGGCATCCAGAAAGTTGACATGTCGACCGTTAACACTTCCAGAGTAACGACATTGTGAATTTTGGCAGTCGGCATGTCCACTATGCGGTTTCCCATGCAATCGTAATGTAAGCCTAACCCAAATATAAACTTATCCTAACCGGAATCCTAAAATTGGGAGTGGACAGTCGGTCCATGTCAGCGTCTCATACACAGACGTCAGAATCACAAATGAGGAGAAAACGAAGCATAGCAATAACTTTCTGTACTGGTGGCCAGTGACTTACACCTCGCACCTCACACGTACAGGAGACGCCATCGCTCTCTTGTCACAGGTGTCAGAAGAAAATGCCAAAAAGATTCATCATTTACCAATTACACCTTTACACAGATCACTTTATGCAAAACAGTGAAGAAAAACACTCACAGAACTCGCGGTATCCGGATGGTAGGTCGACAGTCACTAGGTCGACCCTGACATGGTCGACAATTGTAAATGGTTGACACAGAACATGTCGACGTGGCTTTTTTCACTAAAAATAGATTTTGGACTTTTTCATACTTTATCATCAACGTGGACTATGATTGGGAACGGTAACCTGTGCCGGGTGCAGCGGTAGTGTAGCGATGCACCTTGCCCGCAGCATGGCAAGTGAAGCGAGGGGACGCGGTACACTAATTGGGGTTCCGGGTCATGTTATGGAAAAAATTACACCCAGAACAGATTTAAAAATCCATGTTGACCTTTTCATGTGTCGACTTGTCCCACATCGACAATTTTCACGTGTCGAATATTTGCCCATGTAGACCATGTCAATTTTGACCAATAGTGGTCGACCTAATGACTGTCCACTTTAACCAGGTCGACCATTCATCCCAGAACCAAACTCGCTCCCCCCACCTAACCCTACGTGGTATATTTATGGAGCACGGCCAGAGAAAGGGGTAACACCATTCCATGCTGTCAGTAACTCTTCTACAGGCAAACCTCACTTCCTCATGGTGTTTTCTGGAAGGATTCTCTCTGATGTAATACCAACCCTTCCTTTATTCTTTACAATGTAAGCTCTCACGAGCAGGGCCCTCTTCCCTCATGTGCTTATCCTTTTTCTTACTTTCATAATCCTCAACTGCACCAAATCCATCAGTCTTCTGCCACCTGATACTTATTCCAGTGTCATCTGCTGATGTAACTATGTTTATTTATCCTGTAATTGTCCTATACTGTCATCAACTGTAAGAAGTTGTTTTCCGGTTTGATTATTTGTTTATGTACTCTGTAATTGGTCGCTGCGGAACCCTTGTGGCGCCATATAAATAACGGATAATAATAATAATTCTACATTCATTATTTCATTGACCACAAAGCACCACGCTGTACCCAATACACCCCCCATGTCTACGACACTTGCGGCACTTTCCATTTCATTTATCGAAGGGTCAGATCTTTAAATACTGACAAAACGGTTATTTATCCAATCTCCCCTCTTGCTGTTGAAGATGAACTGCAATGCTCATCAATAGCCAATTGCTATTCACAAATATCAGTACCGCAGCTGAACGAAGGCCGGCAAAGAGTGTATCGGAGCAGAAAGTACTATGGAGCCTTCAATTTCTAAGTCACTGTAAGCTTGCGAGCAGGGCCCCCCGACCTCCCTCTCTGTTATCACCCTCTCTTGTTCCTATTTGTAAAGTGTAACGGTATACACTATATCAGTAACTGTTCAGAAGTCTTACTCCTAAGTAACATTGTTCTCGGTCTCCGGGGAAAATATAAAACTGGGCGTTGACTGCAAACATTTCACCGTCTTCCAAGAGAAATAAAGAATGGGAACTGGAAGGAGAGCGCGGATAATAAGCATGCCTTGTTTTATTACAGATTTAATTGACAGCCTAGAGGAGAGTGGGACATCTGCATAACTGTACAAGAGGCTGCAGGAGAGTGCGAGAGAGAAGATGAAACTGCGCACGTGACGGCCTCACCTCTTTAGCTTAGATTACACAAGTGACAGCCAGGGAGAGGGAAATTGGAGGATGTGCTGCCAAAGGTGACAGTAGGGTTCATTTAGTAGGGTAACCCGAACGGATAAGTGGTGGAAAGCCATCTTCATCCATCAGGACGCATTATCTGATAACGGAGAGCAGGAATTCCTCTTTGTCAGGGGGAGCGGGCCTCATACACAAGGTGTCTCCTAAGACGGATCTTCTGCACATCATTAAATTGGGGTACTTGCCGCCTTTGTCTGAATGACCTTAAACAAAATATGCAAAAGCCGGAGGGAAATCACAGGAGCACATCTCCCGGAGACAGAGAGTCCAGCGTCAGAATGCGCTCCGAATCCGCAAAATGTGCTCCGTACGAATCACTGACATAGGGGGAACCCACAGGACGTTATCACTGGGAAACCTGTCCCTGTAAGGCAAACGTTCATCTATACGCAGGGCCGTATAGATATATACATTGCACAAAGGTCTGTGACTAAGTAATCTCCAGCATGAAATGCAGATAATGTGACACACGGAGGCGGATCACAGTGACACACAGCTATTTGCAGAACAGAGGTGTTTAGCCATGTGCCACAAGGTGCGGATTCTTATTATAGACGCTGCAATTACTAAATCAGGAGAGATTAGCAGCAGTAATACAGTGTGATATGCCGGGACGTGCACATTAGCTGTATACTCCACACTCACAGTCCTGGGCACTGCATAGGGTGGTGCTGTATGTAGGACTTACACAGTACGTCACTTATCTTTTGTGGTGTTACGTCAGTGTCACATCACTATGTTACGGTTAGATTGGTGTCATACCACTATGTTACGGATAGATTGGGGTCACATCACTATGTTACGGTTAGATTGGTGTCATACCACTATGTTACGGTTAGATTGGTGTCATATCACTATGTTACGGATAGATCGGGGTCACATCACTATGTTACGGTTAGATTGGTGTCATACCACTATGTTACGGTTAGATTGGTGTCATACCACTATGTTACGGTTAGATTGGTGTCATATCACTATGTTACGGATAGATCGGGGTCACATCACTATGTTACGGTTAGATTGGTGTCATACCACTATGTTACGGTTAGATCAGGGTCACATCACTATGTTGCGGTTAAATCGTTGTCATATCACTATGTTACGGTTAGATTGGTGTCATATCACTATATTACGGTTAGATCAGTGTCATATCACTACATTACAGTTAGATCAGTGTCATATCCCTATGTTACAGTTAGATTGGTGTCATATCCCTATGTTACGGTTAGATTGGTGTCATATCACTATGCTTTGGTTAGATAGGTGTCATATCACTATGTTGCAGTTAGATCGGTGTCATATCACTATGTTGCGGTTAGATCGGTGTCACACCACTATGTTATGGTTAGATCGGTGTCACATCACTATGTTACAGTTAGATTGGGGTAATACAGTATCACTATATTAAGGTTAGATTGGGGTCACATCACTATGTTACAGTTAGATCAGTGTCACATCACTGTTAAAGTTAGATCAGTGTCACATCACTATGTTAAGGTTAGATTAGTGTCATATCACTATGATATGGTTAGATCGGTGTCATGTCACTATGATACGGTTAGATCGGTGTCACATCACTATTTTACAGTTAGTAAGTGTCACATCACTATGTTACAGTTAGATCGGTGTCACATCACTATGATATAGTTAGATCGGTGTCATATCACTATGTTACAGTTATATCGGTGTCACATCACTATGATATGGTTAGATCGGTGTCATATCACTATGTTACAGTTAGATTGGGGTCATACAGTATCACTATATTATAGTTAGATTGGGGTCACATCACTATGTTACAGTTAGATTGGTGTCACATCATTATGTTACAGTTAGATCAGTGTCATATCACTATGTTACAGTGAGATCGGTGTCACATCACTATGTTATGGTTAGATCGGTGTCATATCACTATGTTACAGTTAGATTGAGGTCAAACAGTATCACTATATTATGGTTAGATCGTTGTCATATCACTGCTACAGTTAGATCGGTGTCACATCACTATGTTATGGTTAGATTGGGGTCATATCACTATGTTACAGTTAGATTGGGGTCATACAGTATCACTATATTATGGTTAGATCATTGTCATATCACTATGCTGCGGTTAGACCAGTGTCATCACTTTGCCGCTGTTAGATCAGTGTTATATCACTATGCCTCGCTTAGATCAGTGTCATATCACTGTTACGGTTAGATCAGTGTGATATCACTATGTTACAGTTATTTACCAAAGTGCAGGCTTACAAGAGAGTAGATCTAGCACCTACTAGAAGATAATAGACAGAATGTGATCGGTTGCTACGGGCGACATCTCCACTCTTGTAAAACATTTAGTAAATATACCAGAGTTTATTAAAAAGCCAGGAAGTATTACAGATAGGAGCACATCTATAATACTTCCTGGCTTTTTAATACACTCTGGTATATTTACTAAATGTTTTACAAGAGTGGAGATGTCGCCCGTGTACTAGTGTACAATTCCGTCACTAGTAACTGGCGCTGGAATCAACTGTGGTAATAAACGCGGACATGGCCTAGGGGTGAAGAGAGGGGAGGGCTTTGCCCGGGGCACCTCAGTAATGTGAGAGCGGCCATGCTGTAACCCCTATGACTCTTTGTACATACAGTAATGTGTTACATGACAACGCGCCGGCGACTGACCGCCACCATACAGCGACATAGGAGCAAGGAAATCAGACCGTTCGCTGCAGCTCTCATGGTAATGTCATTAGGACACTCTGGCCTATACATATAATATCCCCTTTTACACCCTTTCATTAATAAACATTACAGCCCCAACCGCACCAGCGGCCAGCGCGCTTTCACGTCTGCTCTCTTTAATCCCTGAAATCCATTCTGCAGTTTGTCATTTGTTTCTCACCTAATTAGTTCTTATAATTGTAAATGCCGAGATGTTATGGAGATAATCAAAGAGCTAATTACCACTAGCACGTCCTTACAATGCGATATGACACTAGAAATTGTATTATTACTAAAGTGCGCCTCTTGCATTCTGGCTGATGAGCGCGGAGAGGCCGGGCTGCCACGCCGTCTGCCGTACAAGGACATTAACACAAAGGCAGATATTCATGGCTCCCATTGTCTGTGCTGGCATAAATTACAGGAAAAAAATAACACATTTTAACGCATCTGAAAGCGAAAAACTGATAAAATAGCAAAACAATGTATCAAACAATTGATATTGTAACTTCTTATGTCTGTGGTTACAATCAGCCTGTGAAGAAGATCCTAAGTGATCCAATAATCTATTCAACGCGCAGGAAGCATAGGAATGGCGAGGACGAGCGCCAGCGACAGGTGCGGCTTATTGTGATTTACGAAGCAAACAAGGAAACTCTGACAGTGACTTCTGCAACGTTCTCTTCCCGCAGAATGTAGTCTGACGCCATCACTCAGGCTTAGGAGCGACACTGTCATAGATGTTCTCACTCCATAACACACTGCGCTCGCAGGGAACGCACACAGAATACACAATAACAAGGCAGGGAACGTAAACCGACTGCTTTACTCTTGGGAAGCGTTTGCTAGGAGGGACTGGTGGTTAGATATTACTCCAACATGGCTACCAAGAATACCATACAATGGTTATTCATACTGTATAAAGACAACATGGAAGAAAGGGCGTACCAAGCTTGAGCGCGGAATGAGTGACTTCTATCTCTCCCCGAAGCGGCCGGAACGTGGGGTGCGGAGCCGCTGGCTCTGACTCATACGGGTTAGGGCTGAGGCGGTCCGCCATGGCAGCTGCATCTTCTGCTTTGGCGGATAATTCCAGCTCGTCGAACACCGCAAACAGCTGGTAGAAGAAGACAAAAGTCATTAGCACATGGCAGTTACACAGACAGGATCTCATGTCATGTCTATTATTATCCTTTATTTATATGGCGCCAGGAGGGTTCCGCAGCGCCTAACAAAGTACATAAACTAATGAGCAAACCATAAACAGCGACTTACAGTACACGACAATGCAGGACAAGTACATGGTATATACACATTGCTGCATCAGGGGACAGACACTGAGATAAGCATCAGGGTGGCAGAACCAGAGTGCTAGGAGTATATGATTAGTAAGAGAAGAATAAGCATGTGAGGTGAAAGGGCCCTGCTCGTGAGGGCTTACAGTTTAGAGGGGAAGGGCAGACAGACAAGGGTGACACAGATTGGGTAGCAGTGAGCATGTAACAGAGGGTTAGGATGAGATTTGGCTGGGTTTGGTGAAGAAGTGGGTCTTGAGAGCCCGTTGTAAGTTTTGTAGAGAGGTGGAGAGTCTGAGGGCGAGAGGTGGAGAATTCCAGAGGTAAGGAGTGGGAGGAAGGAATCATGCATTATCAGAGAGAAGAGGACGGGTGGGAGAGTAAAGGGAGATAAGGTCAGAGATGTAGATGGGAGAGGAGTGGGTAAGGGCTATGTAAGTGAGTGTGAGAAGCTTGAATTGGATTCTGAAGGGGAAGGGGAGGCCAGTGTAGGTCTTGGAAGACAGGAGAGGTGGACGTACTACGCTTGGAGAGGAAGATGAGATGGTCAGCAGCATTGAGGATAGATTGGTGTAGCCCCAACTGATCAAGTAACATTTACAGCGCCAATTCCAGGGGTCCTCTCAGACCAAAACAATACAAGAAATAGCAGCGCTAATATGTAATTAACTTCAAAATTCAATGGAAGGATTGAGTGAAAGTTACATTTAATAAAATATGAAATTAAAAACTGTATAAAACCATATATATGGTGGTAACTAGTATAAGCTGGTAAAACTGAGGTCACATTAATTAATGCCAATAGCAATGTATCACGTTCCTATAAACAGTGTCCTGGATAGCAGAAAGTAGAGACGGACTGACGGCGCAGTCTCACCCTTAAATGTAACCAACCAACCGCTAGAGGTAAAGTCCCATATGAAGATCTCTTTCATCAGATCGAGAACCAGCCTGGTTCTGAAAGTCCTCAATAGGTGCGGTGTCCTCCTTGAATTTGAAGGTTTGATGGTGGTCCAAGAGGGTTTGAATGTCTCATTTGTTTTTCACTGCAGAATGCAAAGTTCCAGTGTTGGTCCTCTCAGACCAAGTACAGGGGACACGCGGCTCCTCAGGGAGACCCAGCCGGGCATTTGGGGGAGATTAAGCACATTTAGATTCACGTGGAATAATATGCAAATGAAGAAAGGTCACCGGTCCTTCTGGTATTTGCCACAATCGCCTGAAGGCGTGGTTGGGCAGCTCCGCCTCCCAATGCTTTGCTCAGCAGGCATGCTAAAATGGGGCGTGCCATGAAGTCACGCCCCCTACGACCCACCAGCATGATGCATAGCCACGCCCCTTCCTGCGTACATGAAGAATGGCCAGGCTCACTATTGCTCCCAGTCAGCCCCTGCTAATAATAATATGCAGAGCCGGCCCTAGGCATAGGCAAACTAGGCAAAAGGCCAAGGGCAATTGGTATGCCTAGGGGCACAAGCAGCTCCTGCTGAGTAAAATGATATGAGGCATGCCTATATTCTGTGTGTGACTGCGGCTGTATTCCTGGAAATCACTGTAACGTATGCTGATACAGCCGCAGTCTCACACAGTATATAGGCATGCCGCATATCATTTTAATCAGCAGAAGCCGCTTGTGCATCCTAGCCACATAGTAATGCAAATAAGATGCATTTTCATTTAAAAAAAAAAAGGCACCCGACGTTAGCAGAGCTGCCAGCTGACTCACGCCAGGCATCTCCTAGTGTATGGCATATTGAAGCATGATGTATGAGGACACAACTGTGTCCAAGCAGAGGCAGAGGTCACAGTGTTAGCGGCCATGTGAGTGCTGAGTGCGGGTGGGTTGGTTGTGCAGTAGTGTTCGGCATATGTGTAAGGGACACTAAGTGTGTCATTATGTGTATAAGTGCACTAATAATGTGCAGCATATGTGTAAGGGACACTATGTGTGTCATTATGTGTATAAGTGCACTAATAATGTGCGGCATATGTGTAAGGGGCACTAAGTGTGTCATTATGTGTATAAGTGCACTAATAATGTGCAGCATATGTGTAAGGGACATTGGGCCTAATTCAAACCTGATCGCTCGCTAGGGTTTTTTTGCAGCGCTGCGATCAGATAGTCGCCACCTATAGGGCAGTGTATTTTCGCTTAGCAAGTGTGCGATTGCATGTGCAGCCGAGCGGTACAAAAAAGTTTTGTGCCGTTTCTGAGTTGCCCAGAACTTACTCAGCCGCTGCGATCACTTCAGCCTGTCCGGGCCCGGAATTGACGTCAGACACCCGCCCTGCAAACGCTTGGACATGCCTGCCTTTTTCCAACCACTCCCAGAAAATGGTCAGTGCGAATGGATTCTTTGTACAATCCATCGCACAGCAACAATCTGCTTTGTACCCGTGCGACGCACCTGCGCATTGCGGTGTACATGCATGCGCAGTTATGACCTGATGGCAGCACAGTGAAAAAACCTAGCGTGTGATCAGGTCTGAATGACCCCCATTATGTGTATAAGGGCATTAATAAAGGTTGGCATAATGTGTAAGTTGCATTATGTTTATAAGTACACTAATAATGTGTGTCATATGTGTAAGGGGCACAGTAATGTGTGGTATTATGTGTATAAATGCATTACTAATGTGTGGCATTATGTGTATAAGGTGCTCTACTGTGTGGTATTAGGTGTATAAATGCATTACTAATGTGTGGCATTATGTGTATAAGGTGCTCTACTGTATGGCGTAACATAGAAAAGGCACTACTGTGTGGTCTAATGTGAATAAACAGCAATATGGTGTGGTCTAATGTGAATAAAGGGGGTCATTCCGAGTTGTTAGCTTGTTGACGATTTTCGCTATGCTGCGATTTGTTGCTAATTGCGCATGCGCAAGGCACGCAGGCCGCATGCGCAAGGCACGCAGGGCGCATGCGCTTAGTTATTTAACTAAAAACTTAGCAGTTTTGGATCCTGCTGCGCTTTTCAGTCGCACTGCTGATCGGTGAATGATTGACAGGAAAGGGGCGTGTCTGGGTGATAACTGAGCGTTTTCCGGGAGTGTGCTAAAAAAACGCAGGCGTCAGGTAAAAATGCACGAGTGTCTGGAGAAACGTGGGAGTGGCTGGCCGAACGCAGGGCGTGTTTGTGACGTCAAACCAGGAACTAAACGGACTGAGCTGATCGCAATCTGTGAGTAGGTCAGGAGCTACTCAGAAACTGCAGGAAAATATTTAGTAGCAGTTCTGCTAATCTTTCGTTCGCTATTCTGCTAAGCGAAGATACACTCCCAGAGGGCGGCGGCCTAGCGTGTGCAATGCTGCTAAAAGCAGCTAGCGAGCAAACAACTCGGAATGAGGGCCAAAGAGCAATATGGCGTGGTGTAATGAGAATAAAGGAGCAATATGGTGTGGTGTAATGTGAATAAGGAGCAATTCAGTATGATGTTATGTGAATGAGGGGCACTACTGTGATTAGTAACGTATATAAGGTAAAGTGATACTACTGTGTGATGTAACGTAAATAAGGGACACTATCGCATTATATAATGTGAATAAAGTTGCACTACTCTTCCCAGCAAGAACACACCCATTTTTGAGCTGTGCACCGAATGTGCGCACTGTTTCAATTAAAAATATAGGGGGTAGGAACACCAAAATGAGGACTGCTATGGGTGAGGGGTGATGGTGCTGGGAAAGGTGTGAAGGGTCAGAGGCGGAATTATTGGTTAGGACCAGCTCTGATAATACATATACGATTCATACCAGGTAAACCTTCAGCAACGCTAGATCATTATTATTTTTCCCTAACTTACAGTAAGTCACACATTAATTAGTTTATTTTGAAAATCGGGGAGATTATAAATGAATGCATTGATCTTAGCACCTTCCTTTATTTGCATATTATTCCACGTGTCTCTTTATTCGGATAATTTCCTCTGATTGCCCGGCCGGGTGTGCGTGGGGCGTTACTGGTTATTAGTGCGTTTGCAGACACCATGCCATTAACTCTTGGGAAGCCCCCTGGGAATCTTGGGGTCCAATGTTTGTCCTGTGATATATCGGAGGAGATTTTATCAAAGCGTCTAAAGAGGACAAGTAGAGTCGTTGCCCATAGCAACCAATCATGGCTAAAAGCTAGGTAAGATAAACTGTTAAATAACCCACAGGACCTACAGTATATAATTCATATTCTTCACAAGCGATGATTAAATGAATGATATTAATGTTACACACAGAGATCACACAATCTTTTTGGTTTTGTAATCCAACAATAAACGATTATAAAAAAGATATATATTGTTCCCCGTCTTGGCCCAAGTGATCACTGCTCGTTCCCTGCACACTATCTGTGCGCAAGCAGGACTTCTGCAACAGTTTATTATGGGACAATTAGCACACTGTAAGTCTTGCCTAATTAATGAGATGACTCCAGATCACACCACAGAGATATAACAACTCCGCAACCCGAGATGACGGTACAACAGGATGTAACAATGGATTATTCACCATGTCACACGTACACAGCTATTCATAACCCGTGACAATAGAATATACGGGATAATTTAAGGACCGTAGCAGCAAATAAACTAAAACCAACAAAGATTCTACATGACAAGTGCTTAATTACGAATGAGCAATGCTCCGCCATTTTTAGCATCCCTGCAATTAAACACTTCCTAACGAGCACGGATACACAGCTGTATGCTACATCCCCTTAAACCTTGGATCGGGGTCCGGTTTGTACCGTACACCCTGGGAAGGAAGTAAATGTGTTTGAATTACCCCCACTGTTCCTTGCACGTGGGGAATGGAGAGTTGATCGCGGCAGCGAATTTGCTAGCAGTTGGGCAAAATCATGTGCAGTGCACGTGGGGCAGCTGTAACATGTGCAGAGAGAGTTAGATCTGGGCGGGGTGTTTTCAAACTGAAATCAAAATTGCAGTGTAAAAATAAAGCAGCCAGTATTTACCCTGCACAGAAACAATATAACCCACCCAAATCTAACTCTCTGCACATGTTACATCTGCCCCCCCCCCCCCCTCTGCAGTGCACATGGTCTTGCCTAACTGCTAACAAATTTGCTGCTGCGATCAACTCCAAACTACCCCCAGTACGTATTACACGGCAGCTACTGCGACACTTTACATCAAGGCTTGTTAATTGATACATCTTTATAAAAATAAACACAACACAATATAAAGGAATATGTTATATCAACCATCCATATGCGCTGGTGCGAAAGCAAGGCCTCTTGCATTACAGACCGGCCGTGCTAACAGAGCTGCGCAATCAACTTTCCTAGAAATTGTTTGCTAAACCCAGAGCAATTACAAAAAAAAAACCTACAAACTTGTAATATTGATTTTGGCATTGTAATCATTTTGGCCTTACAGACTTTTACTGACTGATGAAAGAACAACGATTTCACAGTTAAAAGTTTCTGATTTAAGCTTGCTAACGAGATCCATGTGTAATCAAGTTAGCGGAGACCACTTCCCAACAACCGGCTAAATGAAGAATTTTAGAAGCAGTAAAAGTCATCACTCTGGGAGTTCGGGTTCATCGTCCTACACTGCGATGCTATGTCCGACGCGTACATGTGATTTGCAAAGTGGTAAGTACAGCAGAGAGTTTAGTTTCAGAAATCAATAACGGTGGCGGATTTAAAATAATACAGCAATCTTACATTTTAGGCTCGCCGCCTGTATAAACTCTGACAGAAAGTCCTTTTTTATTAAATTCTTTGTAATTCCCAAAAACAAATGAGAAATGTGATTATTAGAAATAAGGCACGTGGGGTGACATAATGGGGGTCACTCCGAGTTGATCGCTCGCTGCCGATGTTCGCAGCGCAGCGATCAGGCTAAAAATTGGCATTTCTGCGCATGCGTATGGGCCACAATGCGTACGCGTGACGTACGAGTACAAAGCCATTTGTGGTTGTGCACAGGTTGTAGCGAAGTTTTCAGTCGCACTGACGGCCGCAAGAAGATTGACAGGAAGGGGGCGTTTCTGGGTGTCAACTGACCGTTTTCAGGGAGTGTTTGGAAAAATGCAGGCATGTCTGAAAAAAACGCAGGCGTGTCTGGGCGTTCGCTGGGCGGGTGTAGGACGTCAAATCCGGACACGAACAGTCTGAAGTGATCGCAAGCGCTGAGTAGGTTCAGAGCTACTCAGAAACTGCACAAACTTTTTGTAGATCTCGGCTGCACATGCGTTCGCACTTCTGCTAAGCTAAAATACACTCCCCAGTGGGCGGCGGCATAGCGTTTGCATGGCTGCTAAAAACAGCTAGCGAGCGATCAACTCGGAATGACCCCCAATATCCGCAATAGAAACGCAGCCCTAGCGGACAGTCATATGATTCATCCGTCTACTGAACACCAATAGCAGCCTGCGGTAGTTGGAAACGCAGCATGTCCAGCAGGGACCTGAAGTCAGAGGAGGCACGGGAGGTAGGAGGCAGTGCCTCCCCTGTCATTAATTATTAAAATAATACAAAGCGATACTTAGGACACATATTCTGTGTCATAAGTATCTGCTTTAGCACCGATATTATTTTAATAATTTTTTCCTTGAAAAATAAACCTGTGTTAAACGTGTTTCAGAGGCACCGCTATCGGTGCCTCCAGCTGTCAGTTTGAGAGAGCAGGAAGAGGGGGGCGGGGCCATGCGCTGGGCAGTGAAAGCCCGTTAAAAAAAATACAGCAGAAGCGGCACCTTGCAGAAGTGCCGCTTTAGAATGGGGCGTGCTTTCAGCTAATATGAATTTGTATTAACTATTATTTACATATGCGGGCCCCTCCCCTCCCCACCCTTATCTTACTGAGTAGGTGCGGCTTCGATGGATGCTATAAGCTGCGGCCGCTTCTTCCCCCCCCCCCCCCCTCCTTCAGCTGCTGTATGGCCGAGAATGCAGGTAGGTCACAGTCTGACATGTCTGCAGCAGCGGCAGAGCCACCAGCAGCAGTGCCCGGAGCCTGCAAGGCTACTCCCTCGCCCTGGACTAGCCACCAATCTCTACTGCAGCAATACATCCATTCTTCCTCCCCTCCTGAGGCTCCGCCCCTCACGCCAGAGACCACACCCCTTTCCTGAAGATATGATTTCTCCCCAGCCAGCTCCGTGGGATGAACCAGGGAGGAATATATAGAGACTGCAACCTCCCACAATCAATGGTGAGGAATGGGGGATTTTTTATATATATATGGGGTCTGGGTATATATATTAATATTTTATAGGGGTTTTGTATTAATATTATCTTTAGGGGAGTGGTTTGGTAAATATTAATGTGTGGGGTGGGGGTTGTATCACCTTCATGGGGTTGTGTACTATCTTCTATTATAGTAGTGAAGTTATTTGGGGACACTATAGTGTGTGTGTGTGTGTGTGTGTGTGTGTGTGTGTGTGTGTGTGTGTGTGTGTGTGTAGGGGGGGGGTAGTGATGTTTTGTGGGATTTTTATTTTTATCTACGCACACAGGTGTATTCAGCAAGGAGGGGTCAGTGTGCCGTCTTCATCCAGGGACCCTTCTTTTTAGCCGGCGGCACAAGTAATACCCCTTTCAGACCGCCTCAGCCGGGTCGCACACAGGAGCCTGATACGGGAACTCCCAGTGTGCGACCCGCCTCAGGCCCCTTGCCGCCACTGTCTGCAACCCGGTATATTGCGGGGTTGGTGACATCAGTGGTGACACGGCAGGGGCGGCGCTTGGAGATCACATGATCTCCAAGCGCCACCCATACACACACGGTGAACGGGAAATGGGTCGCATCAACCCCGGTTGAACACAGGTTCAGCACTGCTTGTGACCAGGGTTAAAATACTCGACCCAGTATTTCAACCCTTGTATCTTTCAGACCGCACCTGAATACAGGTCATGTGCGCTCATGTGTCAATAACCCGTGTTCATAGGTGGTGGTCTGAAAGGGGTATGAGTAGACTCTGGTGCTGTCCTAGAGTCCACTCACTAGCTTTTCCCAATTTATTAACAGTTTCTTATATAGCGCAGCAAATTCTGTTGTCACCCTCTCCCTGGCATCACCCTCTCCCTGTCCCCCGCAGTTGGCACCAACTGCTGTCACCCTCTCCCTGTCACCAGCTCCCTGGCATCACCCTCTACTTGTCACCTACTGCTGTCACCTTTTCCCTGGCATCATCCTCTCCCTGGTGTCACCCTCTCCCTGTCACCCACTGCCTCTCTCCATCACCCTTTACCAGTCACCCACTGCCTCTCTCCATCACCCTCTCACTGTCACCCACTGCATCTCCCCTGCATCACTGTCTCCCATCACCATTTCTCTCCTGTCATCCTCTGCCTTTCCACGGCATCACCCTCTACTTCGTCAAACGAAAACAGCATTCCCATTGAGGACTTGTTGTGTGGCCACACCCTCATTGCAAGATCACGCCCAGTTTTCCGGGAGCACGTGTGCCTTTGGCACACGCAGGGACAGTGGCGGTAGCGGGCATGGTAGATGCTAGAACCAAGTGGGCTAAAGGACCTCTGATGTCAGGAGGAGGAGCTAGGCTGGTGGGACAGTTCTTTCACTATGCACGCCACCCACTACTCCCTTTAATAACCTGGTGGCGAGCGAAGCGAGCCACCGTGCCCAAAGCGTGGTGAATCACAAGGGTACATCTCGGGTACCCTGTTCGGCCCTCGTGATGTCAGAGGTTCTTTCTCCAACTGGGTTTTAGCCATAACCTAGCGGGCATCGGCTCGGGGGTGGTAGCGGACATTGGCTCAACGGCAGTAGGGGTCTTCGGTGGGACTCGGCAGACATTATGGCTGCAGTGCCTCACCAGCCACTGACCTCACCGCACGCCACTGATGTCCAGTGACGGATTGGGGTATGAAGGGGCCACCGGAGGAATTGCTGTGGTATGGGCCCATACGTAAGGGTGTGGCCAGTCTCCAAGGTAGGTGTGGCCATCCACCACAGAGGCTTGGCTAACCATTAGAGATAATGTAACAGATTAATAACAGCAATGCACTGCAGGAAATACACCATAGAGCTGTGCAGTATAATGTAACATACAGTGCATACGGAAAGTATTCACAGCGCTTTCCCCTCTGCCCCTATGGGCCAGTCCAACCCTGACTGTACTTCTATATATTATGCAACATCCTTTTTTCAACATACTGACCAAATGAACAGCCATGGCGGCCTTTTAAAAGAAAAAAAGTTTTATGACCATCATCATCCCGGGGTCTTGGAGGAACACTAGGCACCGGTGTTGTGGGGGTGGAGGGGGCTCCTCCTGTTAAGCCTAGTGTATTAGTATATAGTGCAGTGGTGCAAGTAGACATTTTTTCTTAGTGGTATAGATAGTAAAAAAAATGGGCGTGGTCGCGTCATGAGGGGGCGTGGTCACACAAAACTAGGGGACTTGCTACATGATAATAGGGGCATGGCCACATTATGCCACACACTGTAATGCCCCTTACACATTATGCCAAACACCGTAATGCCCACTACACATTATGCCACACAACGTAATGCTTATTACACATTATGCCACACACCGTAATGCCCCTTATACATTATGCCAAACATCGTAATGACCATTACACATTATGCCAAACATCTTAATGCCCATTACACATTATGCCACACAACGTAATGCTTATTACACATTATGCCACACAACGTAATGCTTATTACACATTATGCCACACAACGTAATGCTTATTACGCATTATGCCACACACCGTAATGTCTATTACACATTATGCCACACAATGTAATTCTTATTACGCATTATGCCACACACAGTAATGTCCATTACACATTATGCCACACAACGTAATGCCTTACATATTATACCACACACAGTAATGCCTATTACATATTATGCCACACACAGTTATGCCTATTACATATTATACCACACACAGTAATGCCTATTACATATTATGCCACACACAGTTATGCCTATTACATATTATACCACACACAGTAATGCCTATTACATATTATGCCACACACAGTTATGCCTATTACATATTATACCACACACAGTAATGCCTATTACATATTATGCCACACACAGTTATGCCAGTGACACCATTTTATGTCACACACACAAAAATGTCCCTTATAAATTATGCCCCAGTGGAGGGCTGATGGTACTGTGTACCACCTTCAACTTTCTTAATGGTACTCCGTACCACCCTACTTTCAGCACTGATATAGTGTATAGTGAGCCGGGTGGATCAGTGACTATGCTCTTCCTTCAACTTTAGCGTAAGATGTGATCACTTGGTTTGTGGGCTTGGGTGCGGCCAGACGAATATTGTGCGTCTGTAACAGGGGTGCACAGCTCCCATTATCCGCAGTTTGAGTGGTCACAATCAGTGGTGGGGCAGTGTTGACGGACATTAAGCCCGTTATATAATAAGCCACTTGGGCAGTACTGTAAGTTAGACATTTGCAGCTGCATAATATAATAGTTACTGGAGCTATAGATCAGCGTTACATACAAAGATGTGCATTGGTTATGCAGTATTATATATGGTTTAATTGTATTGTCACTGAGACTTTACACAATATGACCATAAAACGGCACGTCCCTTACTTTGGAATGTTTCCATTTACAATGCGGCCCCCACAGCCCTGCAGCGATCACATTAATGGTCATTTGTCTAGGGAGAAGTACGTATCATGTTCTGCACCTTACAGCATGGAGGATGAAATGGGCTTTGTACTAGATTCGGCCTCTCCGTGTACTGAGGACGTGATACGAATTAGTGTGTCTGGCTGTATCGCAGTGTGACGAGCGCAGCAAATTTCCAAAGCTTTCCTACAAGACAACCCGCTGTATCAGCTTTCTGTCTTCCCCAATTCTTCTCTTCACTTAAAATTCTTTAGATTAGGAAATAGAAATCAATGTAACAAATGTGGGCGTTTAAGTTACACGGCGCTGTGGCGCTTGCAACTTGGCCTGCAGGACAAAGAGCTGCACAAATCTGGATGGTATAAAATACATCAACAAGAAGTTTGGTAAATGCTATAATCCAATTAGTAATGTCATCCAGGTGCATGGCAGGGGTTATTCTGAACAAGAAACACTGGTATCCCCCAGCACACTGGATGACATCAGCCATGGGATTTGATAACTACATGGCGGTAGAAATTTCAGTGATCTTAGTTGCATACATTTGGCTTCCACAGGCTTCCCATACCTTTGCAAATGTATGCAACTGAGATCTCTGAAATTTCTACCACCATGTAGTTATCAAATCCTGTTGCTGATGTCATCCACTTATAAAATACATCAGCAATGTCTCTCTACAGAGATATAATCCGCAAGACGCTCTCTGCATGTCACTGGTCGTAGAACTGACCATCCAATAACGCCAGATTAGATGCCTTCAGCCCACAGGTCCAGGTGACAGTGGTGACACAAATCTGCAGTGACAGTACTTCATACACCAGGATTTGATTTCGGGAACACAACATCTAAACGGCTAGAGGTGGCTAATTAGTAATTTTCCAGAATAGGTGCCAGCCAGTTATTGCGCATCGGAACAGTTCACCACTTGTAATTAAAATGAGCTTTGTGGCTAATGGAGAACGCGAGACAAAGCACTCAGCGCACTGGAAAACTCCGTCATAAAACTATTTATCACTGGTTGTATGGATTTATCTATTTTGTCTAGCCGCAAATTATTTTAAAAAGAAAATCTTCCTGCATTTAAAAATAATGAAATAACTGATCCTAATTAATCTATAAATGTGTCTGTAACTCAGAAGTGTAACAGGATCCAGCACATATTATATCTGGAGCTTAGTACAGTAGCTTCTATGTAAGGACACCAGCACGCAGCTTCATAGGGAAATAGATTACACTGTAGCAGGTACCTGAGAACAAGACTCACATGTACCTAGTTTTCCGTGTGTCCACCCTGAAATCCCGGACTCACAATGCACTATTCACCATTATCCCAACGTCTGATAAAATGAACAGGATGAATAGATATAGGCAGCACTCGCCTAAAGCTACAAGTTTATATAAGACCTATAGCAGCTTCCACTCCGCGTATGCGTGCAGACGCTAATTATATTCCTTTCTGCAATTATTTCACAGATTTCTACCTGTTTCTGCTGCCAGTTCTAATAATGACATTTGCGGGGAGGTTCCTATAACTTATTTGTCATCAGAAAGGAAGTACGGAGGGAAGTTGGTGACCTGGACAAACTTCACGTCGCGCAATTGTCCTGATTTACTATTTCAGTGCTGTGTGTGACCCACGTAAGCACACCCCACACAAACACTAACATTATAGCATATAGAAACACCCCAGATCTGCCCACTTTTTGGGTTAATCTCTGCCCCTTTCTAGGTCCATGACTCAGGACTGTCCTGCCAAAATCTGGAGACTTGGGAGCTACGAGACAGAACCGTGGATCACATGTCATTTTATACAGATGGAAAAAACATCGCTATTTAGGGCTTAATTCAAGGTTGATTGCAAAGCAACATTTTCCTCTAATGGGCAAAACCATGTGCAGTGTAGGTGGGGCAGATGTAACATGTGCAGAGAGAGTTAGATTTGGGTGTGGTGAGTTAAATCTGCAATCTAAATTGCAGTGTAAAAATAAAGCAGCCAGTATTTACCCTGCACAGAAACAATATAACCCACCCAAATCTAACTCTCTCTGCACATGTTACATCTGCCCCACCTGCACTGCACATGGTTTTGCCCATTAGAGGAAAATGTTGTCTTGCAATCAACCTTGAATAAGACCCTTAATGCACAAAAGTAAGGCAGAACCATCATGTGACACGTATACTGAACCAACCTGTGCGGGTACAAAATACATAGGGGTCTATTTACTAAGAATTGGATGGAGATAACGTGGACGGAGATAAAGTAGCAGCCAATCAGCTCCTAACTGACATGTGACAGGCTGTGTTTGAAAAATGACAGTTAGGAGCTGATTGGCTGGTACTTTATCTCCGTCTACTTTATCTCTCTCCAAGGCTCAGTATATAGACCCCCAGTCTGCTACTTCTAGATAAGACACTGTCACCAGCATACGGGTGTAACAATAGCAACATACTTACCTGCATTAAAAATCTCCTCTCCGGGAAAAGCGCGGTGAGGAGACGCTGCCTGCCACTGCGGGGGGTGGGGCTGCATATCAGTAGGCTCCGCTCCCCCAAATGCTGCGATTCATGGGTCGCGTTATTTAGCCTCGCTCCCTCCATACTGCAGCGCAATTCCCTGTATGATCTCCTCTCCCTGCCCACTTCACCAGGGAGCGGGTTGAATGCGGGAGACCTGGCGCGGGGGGACTGCTCAGGAGAGTAGACAATACTGAAGGGGCCCCTGTCCGAATGATTCTCTCCGCAGCAGTAGTCATAGTTCATTTTCTGAACCTATCGCAGCGCCTTAGCTTACATGGTGTCACATTGTAGGGCTGCCAGTGCACATTATCTAACACAGTATCACACCAATTTAACAATAGGACATACAGGGCGAAATTCAATTGCCCCCCCCCACCCTCATTTGCACCTGCCAGCAGCTATTCAATCGTTTCTGAAAATGACTGTGATAACATCATCTCAGCTCGCTACCCCTGGGCACCCAAACGGGACTTTTCGTGATCGCGCCCATTAGTTTACTTGGGTTTTGCAGCTTTATGTGGCTAAACCCGACTGCTATGGGTGCGATTACGGGAATCAACTGAATACCGCCCCGTGATCTCCCGTCACTTTAGACATGACACCGGGCGCGTCCAGTGTCCCCAGTTCATATTATGCCACATTATAATGTGTCACATTACAGTGCCCCAGTTCTTATTATGTAACATTATAATGCCTTCCACATTATAATGAGATCAGACTATGTCCCCTTACCATTATAACATCCTCTGCACACACACCTCTCTCTGAGAATGTTATGTCACACAATTCAGCCTGGGCAATGGATCAGACCCAATTACGTAGAAGGCAAATCTGGGGAACGGGTATGCTACTTTATACCCTGAGTCCAGGCCCACTAAGCCTCTGGGCCCCATAGCAGTGGGCAGTGGCACCCCTTGTACCCACTATAGTTACACTTATGGCTGTAGTAGTGGGAGGTCGTTATAATGTAATATATGGATGGTCAACCGGCGATCCTGTATTGATACTTTGGATCGATAGGGGATCGGCAACTGTGTAATTACTAGAAATAATAAATATGAAAGCGTCCGTCCCCTCCAGGACTATTTTCATGTAGGCGCAGTTGGGGGGTTAGAGATCGCTCGCGTATGCGCCGTATGGGAGTAACAATGAAGACGCCAGGAAACAGGTAAGTGACCATCGCAGCCAGCATTGAGGGTTTTGGATCTATCCTATTGATACATTGTCTCTATGATTTATTTAAAAAAAATCTGCAGTGTATCCGGCGTGGAGATGAGTGTTTTCAAATGAAAGACCTTTGACCCCCGTCCCGACCATTACAGGAAAACATTTAACCAACGAAATCACAGCCGAAAACCAGATACTGACACACGTTGTGAAATACATTGTCGGCATCATTATATCAGAATATAAATAGTATGTTGCTTTATGAATCAGCCGCTCCAGGGATCTGTCCTAACACAACATGTATAGACGTACGGGGAGTGGAAAGTATGAGCTTTAATGACCACCGGTTTGCAGGACTGGTTTTTGGCCACTGTCTGTGCAAATGACTTGTATTCACTAGAAGGGAACACACTGACACCCCCACTGGCCACAACCGCTGGTTACCATCTGGACTGTATCTCACTGCTGAGACAGAGATGAGTGTGTGCTAAAAGCACCAGAGCAGAGAGCGACACACCAGATTATGTTCACTGACTTGCTGGCCAGATCTGCGCTCCGTCACATGCCTTCATCTCCAATATGATGATATCGAACACAGGAGGGGGACTAATTACTAAGGTAGGTGCCCTATGACCACCTATCGTTGCAGAAAGAAGTGCAGCTACATTGGTATTTGGGCGCGCAAGTTGCACAGAATCTCTAGAAAATGCTCTAATTACAATAATCACGTATTCTTACAATGCTCCCCCATCACACACCATAAGGACTCTTGTTTTATACATAAATATGTTGTTTCCCATAGCGACATCAAGCGCTGACGGATTACAGACATCAAAGCCATTACCTTCTCCAGACAAAAAGTCTAATAAACCTTTAAGATAATTATTACAGAATGTCAATATTTTAGACAGATCGAAGACGACTCTGTCAGGTTCTGCCCGTTTTACCTATTAATTGCTAAAGAACATAATCTGACAAACCAAATAAAAATGTAAATAGGTGCCGCGCGGGGTCATTAATCCCACACGGAGAATATTTCATGGCTGGAAGACGCGGGATAAATGACAGTCAGAACGTTCTTCCTTTTGGCTCCGTTCCCAAGCTCACATTCAGCCAGTAATCCACGGATGTTCCTACTCTCACTCTATTATTTCATTGCAACTGTGCCTCTTTATCCCAGCACCAGAGTGATTATATTATATTATAATAAATATATATATATATATATATATATATATATATATATATATATATATATATATATATATATATATACACATATACACACACACACACTTCTGTGCAGACACGCTGCCGGGAAACGGGATCTGTCAGACAGAAGACATGGGCTAAACGGTCACACTTCCGCATCACCAGCAGTTTAATTGCCTTTACCGCAAAGTATGTATCAAACCTTCTACAGAGTAGAGAAGTGGACAAGTGAAGTTACCCATAGCAACCAATTACAGATGTGTCCTCATACATCTAGGCTTAATATGCCATGCAGCTCAAGATGCCAGGTCCCGCGCATCTCTGCCAACTTTGGGAGTCTTATTTTGCCGAAAATGCAATGCGACTAAGATGCACGAGGAGACTGCGCTGATCCATTTGACATATGTACGAGGGTGTTCTAGAGGGCGGAGAACATGTAGTACGGGCTTCCTCCACTCAGTGAATGTTTGCGGAACCCTTCTGAGCCAGTATCCCCGCGATGTTGCGGGGGAAGGTAGCGTTTAGCGGTGATTTTGCTTTCCAATGAGTCATTCCCTCTTTCGCCTACTTACGTTTGAAGTCACACATGAAAACAATGCTCATTTGTCTCTAGGATGTGAGAGGGGTTTGTGCCCCAGAGTCAAACTGTCAACCAAAGTTTTTATTTTGAAGTTCTGAAAAGATTGCGTCACATTTTAAGGAATAAACGTCACGATTTGTGGCGAACAGGTGACTGATTCTTCCATCATGACGACGCATCTGCTCACACAGCGCTGGGTGTTAAGACATCTTTAACTAAAAACAACATGACACCTTTGCCCCACCCACCGTATACACCCGATCTCGCCCAGATTTCCTCGGATGATAAGAGACCTTAAAAGGAAAACGTTCTTGCCGATATTGAAGATGTGAAACCAAAAAAACGGCAAAAGTACTAAAAGACATCAACAAAGGAGAGTTTATAAAATGATTTCAGCAACGGAAAAACGTTTGGACAAGTGTATTGATTCAAGTGGAGAGTACTCCCAGGGCATAATTGCCTACTCTCCCGTAATGGCCGGGAGGCTCCGGAAAATCGGGTGACCCTCCCGGCCCCCCGGAAGAGCAGGCAAGTCTCCCGATTTCTGGGGTCCCCCCTGCCCGGCCGCCCACTTAGCGAGTGAAGTGTGCGGTCCGGGCAGTCGATGACGCGATTCTTGTTGAATCGCGTAATCATAGCCATGCCCCCTCCAGTATAATGCCGTAATAGCGGCATTACCCAGCGGAGGCGTGGCTTACATGATGTGATACGTCAGCCATGCCCCCGTTCCACCTCTGGTCTGACCCCCTCTGCTCGTCACGTCACTGTCCCGCCCCTTGCTGAGCCGACCTGGCTGCTCTCTCCCAGAGAGAGGGTGACTGAAGTTCCAAAATGTACAAATAATTAATTAACAAATCATTAATTCCTGTTTCTTTTGGGTAGCGCCTTGTATACTGTGTGTGACTGGGTCTGTATACGAAGCAGAACAGAACTTGCATTGGAAGTGACAATACTAAATTCTTTTGTCGTATAAACAACCCTAAATGAAGTCTAAGAACACTGTACGCTGTTTACTTAAGAAGTACCGTAAGGGTACGCTAGTTGCGTAACGATCGCTTAGCCGTAGGCGAGACGCTCAAGCGTCACGTTCGCTCACGGCCCAGTGATCACAGGACAGCATGTTATTGGCTATGACTAGAGTAATGATTCGCTATGGCGTAGCGGACGCTCGAGACCACGAGGAGATCACCAGCGGCGCAGACGCTCACAACGCTATACCTTTATGTCTAAACCTTTTATCAATGAAATACACAGAATACCTTAATGTGAATACAGGGTGTAAGTGCAACCTTGTGTAACCTGACTAACTACAAAGCTGCTTGAGCGTCACCGACGCTCAAGTGAACACTTAAAACTATAGGAAATACACAGATACTGGTTTAGGGTCCAAAGCCTATTAACTGTATTATATCTAATATACTTGTAAAAGAGAATAACAGTACAAATGATACACTACAATATAACAGATACTTCCTAACCAAAATACGATACTATCTAATACAATACAATACTAGTCTAGGGGAGATGTGAGAGAAAAGAGAAGAGAGAGAGAGAGAAATGGAGAGAGATGAGAGAAATTGGCTCACAGTAAGACAATGATTACGGAGAGAAAACTTACGCACAAAGGGTATGATCGCATGCGCCTCGATATCCAGCTCCCGATTATCAGCAAGAAAACCGTTGATGAGAGTGAAGTTGGATATGGTCGGCCTGCCTATTTATGCCCCACACACAATGCAATCTCATAGTCCCTACAATCCCATTGTCCATTGGACGAAGGAATTCGGCCCTGCATCATAACAATAGGTCATAGGTTGATTCATACAGGTGGGCTGTGACGATTTCCAACAGCTCAGGTGGGTGGGAAAAAGGGTTTCCCGCCGCATACCTGAGTATGAGTAAATAATAGAAATGGACATAAACTTCTTATGTCCATAACTATCCGCACGAGCGATTAATACGCTCCAAACCAACACCGGAATATTGTTAATTAAATACTCTTCCGATGGGTACCAAACACTGCTGTATGACTCCTGTTAGACCCTTCGTACAATACAAAGAGGGATTCCTCCGTTCAGGGACATTCTATATTAACCAAACTTTCAGAAACTATCAAAGGGATCATGATCTACAAACTACATTAATTATGAAAATGTGTAACGAATGAGTCGCACGCTACGACTACATACTCTTTACCGTAAATACGCATACCGAGTGCGAGCGAGCGAGTGCACACAGTAGCGGGTATGCGCCTTCACGGGAAAGCGCACGCATGCGCAGCGCGTACCAGGGTGAGGTGCAAATATGGCAATGTGTTATAGAAACATTTTTCTGACTTTGACAGTCCACCCTTTGGCAGTCAATAATAACCGCCACCTTCTAAAACATTTCAAAAGGAGAAAAATGTAAGTCAGGGGTTAATTGATTTCCATGGTGGGGTAAGGAAGAAGAGTGGAGTAGGTGTGAAGAGGGTATGACCTAGTGAGAAAGCAGAAGCATGTGTGTATGAGTCCATGTTTGGAGGGTCATGTATCATCGTGCCGTACGTGTGGTAAATCAAGCTTCGAGGTATTGCGAAGTATACATTTGAATTCCTTCTTATCCCGTGGTACAGGTCTGTGGATGGGCTGTCAAACTTTACCGAGCTCTTTTCGGCTTTTGAACAAAATGGGGAGCACATTTTAGTTGATGATACATGAATGGGGGAATATGTGATTGCTGATATCTGTGCCTGTATTCCCTATCGTCTATGTGTGTCATTACCTGAGGGTTGTAGAGATGAAGATAATGAACACTTATGGAAAATGCAATGATATTCTATGTCAGGGAAATGTACATCTGTTGTTGAAGTTTTGTTCGGTATCTGTTGAGAGTCGTCTTCTTTGCGCTGTATTGCTCCTTGGGCATGAGCAAATAGCTTTGTCAGTGCCATCAGATTTACAACAATGTTGGGCTAGCGTGAGTTTAAAAATACTAGGGAAACTGGGGATCCATGGCAAAGTTCATCAAGTGTCCATATCATAGGTTGTCAAAACTTCATCTTTGGTGCTTGTCTGTTGTCTGTATAGCGTCTCGTCAACTTCCTCGTCCAAGGGGGTCTTTGTACCTTGGTGAAAAGCAGAAAAACAGGTAAAGGAAACGGACCTTATAATCGCATTTTCATCACATCATGGTTTCTATCATTGGGTCATAAATCAAATCCAGGTTAATTACAGTTTCCTCACTCCTCAAACTCATCACTCTTGTACTTTGTTTGCACCTCATTAAAGCCTGCCCGCATCTAAATATCAATCCAATAGATATAACAACACCTAAAATACATAGGAGAAACTTTCCAACATCCATTATGACTCCTTGAGCCCAGTCTCCCAAACCGGAGAACCAATTTCGCGGGTTCAACCATGACACCCAACTAGTCAGCTCATTACCTACAGCAGCAAGGGTGAGATTGTGTTTTCGGCGAAATTCCCACTTTAATTGGAGAATATCGTCCATCTTTTGGTCTATGACCTCTACCGGATCCTCGGTGCTATTTGTGATATACGTGCAACACTTTATGCCGTACTGTGTTGCCAATGTAACACAATATCCGCCTGTTACTGCTGTAAGATAATTAAGAACCATCCTATGCTGAACTAGTTCTGTTTTATAAGCTTGAAGTTCTCTTCCAGTGTATCTGAACGTGTCATCATACATTTCAGTGATATTATCTAACAAATTGGCGAGTGCGGAAATGTATCTATAATTCATCACTCCTCGAGCGGTGCGAGTGAAATCTAACGCTACCAGAACCTGAATCCCGGTGGATTCATGGATAAGATCAGAGGCCGGATGCTCTAACTTTTCTGACAGTTGTCTTTTAACTCGGTGCTCGTAATGAGTGTGAGTATAAGGAGCTTGGGCACCACGGTGTATGTCCTTCATTTTGTCATGTGTTACAGTCATCACTTCAGGCAATACTTTTCCAATATAACACAATCCTTCAGAGTTTGGGGCAAGCCACTTGTACGCCTTTCTCCCGCATATGAAATATGCATCATCGGGGAGAACATATGGGACGGAGAAGGACATTACCATATTACACACCTTCCAGGTGAACTCTCCTGACCCTAATTCTTCCATCTGCTTAATGCACGTATCAGTTTGTACGATATGTGCACAGTATCCTGGTGATACTTCTCCAACTCTAGTAATCCTATTTCCTAAGGTATATCGATACCGGAAAGATTTTCCTCTACTGGCTATGTGGCGTACAAGCTCTGTATCTGTAGGCATTCTATCTGCTCTGTGTGAAAAGGTCATGGTAAGGTTGCTCCATGACACTTCCCAATTTCCCGGCTTACGGGGATTGGAGATATTAAAACATAAGAGG
The DNA here is from genome assembly GCF_028390025.1 of Pseudophryne corroboree. Classification (NCBI taxonomy): domain Eukaryota; kingdom Metazoa; phylum Chordata; class Amphibia; order Anura; family Myobatrachidae; genus Pseudophryne; species Pseudophryne corroboree. The sequence goes on along the minus strand of NC_086450.1, from coordinate 6,584,432 downwards.
GACCTATCCACATGGTATTGGTGGAGCTTCAAACTAGGAGGGCTGGAGATGTTAAACCTCCGGTCCACCGGTCTCCCACCACTTCGCTCAAGTACCTCCCCTAACGTTAAAGGAAATGGTACTAGCCCTGATTTGCTATGACCCTGAGGTACTTGAGAGCATACCCAACAATCTGTTTGGTTTAATACGTTACCCACTAAGGAGTGATAGTCACTCAATGGATGCCGGTCCATATGGATATTAAAACTGGATTGGCATTTCTTTATGCACCCATCCTCAATCAAATTGTCACAGAGCCTACAGATACAGTTTTCTTCAGCTAACAATCCATCACAATTTCTTCTATCGGATCGTTTTCTGATACTCGCCTTTGCTTGTTGGTTTGGTTGATCTTGGAAAACTACGCCTCCATCATCATAATCGGAACCCATTCCAGAACCTCTCTCGACCTCTATGGTACTCTCGCCGGAACAGACTGCTCTGGTCACCATCATGGTTAACATCAAAATCCGGATCACAGTCTCTTGGGGCAAGTCCATCTTTGAGGAGGAAATAGAGAAGAATGAGAAGGGGGAAAAAGAAATTTTAAGGGAGAGGGGATGGGAAGTGGAGAAAAACAATAAAAGGGAGAAGGGAGTCAACAACTGCTTTCGGTCTTCAAGGCTCAGGTGCCGCCTCAGTCCTCCTGGAACAGACACTCTAGTGATACAACCTCTACCGTCTGTTCCTTATCACGGGACTTCTCTGGATCAGCAACCTTCTTGCAGTGGGAGGAGTGAACCCAAGTCTCTCTCTCAGCAACCTTCAACGCTGTGGTGCTAGTCAATAAGACCTGGTATGGTCCTTCCCATCTATCGATAAGACAACCTGAGCGTAGAAAATTTCGTATCATTACATAATCCCCAGGTTCAATGTCATGACAATTACTATCTGGTAAATCAGGAATCACCAACTTCAGATTATCATTTTGATTCCTCAACTGCTTACTCATGTTAATCAAGTATTTTACAGTTACTTCATTGTTACATTTCAAATCATCCTGAGGGTTAATCATGACATGCGGTTGTCGACCAAACAGAATTTCAAAAGGGGACAGGTTAAGAGGGGACCTGGGAGTGGTTCTGATGCTATACAAAACAATGGGTAAAGCTTCTGGCCACGTCAATCCTGTCTCTGCCATTACTTTACTCAATTTATTTTTAATAGTGCTGTTCACTCTTTCGACCTTCGCACTCGCCTGTGGACGGTACGGAGTGTGCAGCTTGCTATCAATACCCATTAATTTACACATTCCTTGAAAGACATCACCGGTAAAATGGGTACCCCTATCACTTTCAATGATTCTAGGGATACCATATCTACATACAAATTCCTGCACAATTTTCTTAGCTGTAAACATAGCGGTATTTGTAGCTGCTGGAAATGCTTCGACCCAATTCGAGAAAACATCTATACAAACAAGTACATATTTCAAATTTCGACATGGGGGTAATTGAATGAAGTCAATTTGTATTACCTGGAAAGGGCCGGTGGGATATGGGATGGTTCTGTAGGTATTGCCTTTCCAATATTCTTTCTCAGACAAGTAAGGCATGACATTGCTCTTTTACTCGCATGAGAGGAGAATCCTGGGGCGCACCAGTATGCTCTTACCAATTTGCACATCCCCTCCTTGCCTAGATGAGTCAGCCCGTGAGCTGCTTCAGCCAGACATGGAAGATATGCTCTGGGGGCCACTGGTTTACCATGTCCATCCGTCCAGAGCCCTGAGGACTCCTGGCCATATCCCTTTGCCTTCCAGACTGCTCTTTCCTGTGTGGAACACAAATTCTGCATCTCACACAACTTTTGTGTGTTGATGGTATTAAATACCATCAATTGTGTGGTGTCTGTCTGTATGGGGGTAGCAGCTGCAAGCTTAGCTGCTTCGTCTGCTCGGCTGTTACCAAGGGATACTGGGTCTTGGCTATATGTATGTGCTTTACATTTGATAACAGCCACTCTGTCTGGTTCCTGTATCGCTGTTAGAAGCCTTTTTATATAAGCTGCATGCGCTATCGGTGTACCAGCTGCCGTCATGAAATTTCTGAGACGCCATAGGGCTCCGAAATCATGGACTACCCCGAATGCGTATCTAGAATCGGTGTAGATATTGGCTGACTTACCCTTAGCCAATTCACATGCTCTGGTTAGGGCGACCAGTTCAGCAACCTGGGCTGAGTGAGGTGGGCCTAGCGGTTCCGCTTCTATGGTGTCTTGGTCATTTACGACTGCGTATCCAGTACACAAGTCTCCCGAGTCTGACTGTCTATGACAACTACCGTCAGTGTAGAACGTGAGTTCTGCATCTTCCAGTGGATTGTCACTGATGTCAGGCCTTGCGGTAAAATTTTGGGTCAAATATTCCATACAATCATGTGTATCTTCCTTTGTATTAAATCCTCCTTCCCCATCACTCTCACCTTCCACCCTTTGTGTCTGACCAGGCACACCTGGGAGAAATGTTGCCGGATTTAATGCGCTGCATCTCCTTATGGTGATGTTTACTGGGGCCATTAATGCCAATTCCCATCTTGTAAACCTTGCTGATGAGACGTGTCTGGTTTGGGCAGAATTCAATAAGGCAGATACCGCATGTGGTGTATGGATTGTGAGGTTGTGGCCTAGCACGACATCTTCGCTTTTTGTCACTAGCAATGCTATCGCCGCAACGCTACGCAAGCATGTGGGGAGGGATCGCGCTACCGTATCTAGCTGAGTGCTGTAGTATGCAACTGGCCTGCTGGCATCACCGTGTTTTTGGGTTAGTACACCTGCTGCGCAACCAGCACTTTCTGTTCCGTATAGTTCAAAGGGTTTCCCATAGTCTGGCATACCTAGTGCTGGTGCCTGCGTTAGGCATTGCTTAAGTCTCTCAAATGCTGTTTCGGATTCGTCTGTATGCGAAATCCGATCAGGTTTGTTTGAAGAGACCATTTCCTGCAAAGGTAACGCCAACATGGAAAACCCTGGGATCCAATTACGGCAATACCCACACATTCCTAAAAACGTTCTGATCTGTTGCTGGGTTTGTGGCAGTGTCATGTCTCTAATGGCTTGGATTCTATCAGCGGTCAGGTGTCTCAGTCCTTGTGTTAGACAGTGTCCCAAATATTTTACCTTAGTTTGGCATAATTGCAACTTGTCTTTGGAAACCTTATGTCCTGTGTCTGAAAGATGAAACAGGAGCTGTTTCGTATCCTTCAGGGAAGCTTCCAGCGAATCTGAACACAGCAGTAAATCATCTACATACTGTATCAGTACTGATCCACTCTCTGGTTGGAAAGACTGTAAGCAATCATGCAAAGCCTGAGAAAATATACTTGGGCTATCTATGAAACCTTGGGGTAACCGAGTCCACGTGTATTGGACTCCTCTGTATGTGAATGCAAACAAATATTGGCTGTCAGGGTGCAGAGGTACCGAAAAGAATGCGGAGCAGAGGTCAATAACAGTGAAAAATTTGGCAGTGGGAGGAATTTGCATTAGGATGACAGCTGGATTTGGCACTACGGGGAACTGACTCTCAACTATTTTGTTAATCCCCCTTAGATCCTGCACTAGCCTGTAACCCCTCCCCCCACTCTTTTTAACAGGGAAGATGGGACTATTGGCTGTGCTGGACGTTCTTACCAGAATGCCCTGTTGTAGCAAGCGCTCTATTACTGGGAAAACTCCTAACTCCACCTCTGGCTTTAGAGGATACTGTGGAATTTTTGGAGCTATCCTACCATCTTTTACCTGTACAACTACTGGAGCTACGTTTGCCATTAATCCAGTGTCCTGTCCATCTTTTGTCCAAAGTGACTCTGGTATCTGAGATGTCATCTCTTCTACTTGGGATGGATTCCTATTTGTCATAATGGTGTGTGACATTAATTTTGATGGGGAGTCTAACATGTCTCGTACTTCCTGAGCGTGATTCTCAGGAATGTCCAAGAATACACCTTCAGGAGTACAATAAATGACGCAACCCATTTTACATAGTAAGTCTCTTCCCAGGAGATTGGTTGGTGCCGATGCAGCTAGCAAAAACGAATGCTTGGTATGCAAAGGCCCTATTGTAATCTCGGCTGGTTTGCTAACAGGGTAGTGCTGGACTACTCCTGTTACTCCCATGGCTGGAACTGTCCTACCAGTGGTTCTCATGCCCACTGTCGAATTTATCACTGACTTGGCCGCCCCTGTGTCTACAAGAAAATTTAAAGTTTTACCAGCTACATTGATTGCAATCTCTGGTTCACTTCCAAGACTGGCAATCAATTTAACTGGCTGCAGATTACAGGTATGGCCACACCCCTATTGGGTATGCTGACCTCCCTGAATCCCGTTGGCAGCAACTACTTGTGGGGGAGTTAGCTGGGAACTACCAGAGGCATGCCAATCTCTGTTCGGGGGGTATCTTTTTGTTTCCCCTGTATGTGGCTCAAAACTCCGCCTCTGTGGACCCTGCTCCCAATGTCGTGTGTCGTGTCGTTGTCTAGGGGGTTGAAAAGATCTTTGTACACTCTTTGTTCTACAGTCTCGTGCATAGTGTCCCTGTTTGTTACAAGAAAAACATGTTATTACACTTGACTTACCCACAGGATTCGGTGGTACATACGCAGGCTGCCTTGTGGTCAGCGCCTGTATACTTACTGACATCAACTTATCACTTTGCGACTCCCTGTGTCTAGTGATGTTTCTGTCGTGATCAATAGCAGCCTCTCTCAATGTGGACACCGACAGACCTCGCCAACATGGTTGCGTGGTCTGAACCCTAGTCTTTAATGTTTCCTTTAAACCATCCATCAGTACAGATACTGCTACGTCTTGATGGTTTGGGTTGGTCCTAATGTCTTCTATTCCAGTGTACTTTGCCATTTCTAATAGTGCCCGGTGGAAATATTCTGCTGCCGTTTCGGACTCTTTTTGTCTAATGGAGAATATCTTGTTCCATTTAACTACGGCTGGGAAATACTCCTTTAGCTGTAAATTTATCCTTTTTACGTTATCTTTGTTGTACACATCTGAAAGCGGTACATCTTTATCTAGTCCACAATCAGCTAAGAATTGAGCTGAGTCGACATTGGAAGGTAAACAAGCTCTTAGCAGTATCTGCCAATCCTTGTTGTTGGGTTCTACAGTGTTACCTAGATCCCTGATGTATTTTTGGCTAGCAACTAAGTCTTTCCTGGGGTCAGGAAATTCGGACACTATTGTTCTTAATTCCATTCGGGAAAATGGAGTGTACATGGCAATGTTCCTTATGGGAGTGGCTCCTGATACATCTGTTTTCCCATTGGGAACTGCTATTACCCTTACAGGAGCAATTCTAACAGCCTCTTCCTGTGTAGATTCTACAGCTTGTTGTGGTACAATTGTTTCAGTGTAGTGCATGGTGCCGTACTTACCCGTTGACACGACCTCACCTATCCCTCCGCTAGGGGCCTTCGCTAATCTCGTGGGTGTTGCTGTGCCTACTGTGGTCTCTGCTATGGTGGCTGCGAGAGAGAGAGCTGAAATTGTTGCTGAATCGTCTTCTTGATCACACTCCTGAGGAAAGTTCAAAACAGGGTACAACTTGCACGGGTTAATACTTGCATGCGTTACTTGGTTAGCATCATTAACATTTACAGGGTTACTAAGTGTTTGTGTTTTACAACCCAGTGCGTTTCTCTCCGTAATCAACTTCTCTCCTGCTATGTATGGTGGTGGCGGGGCTGTGGCTATCAGTTTCCTGACTGCCCCAGATCCCGCCGCCAGAGCCAAACCTCTCTGTATCTCACCTTCCTGGTGCCATAACTGTAAATAATCATGATGCTGAATTCGTCTCTTTGTTGATTTTATGAGACATATCCTCCTCCTTAAATTTTGTAACACTTCTGGACTGAAGCTACCTATTCTTGGGAATTTCTCCCGGTCTTGTTCAGTCATTCTCTCCCATTCATCACATAAAACCTCTGTGTGACTTCCGTATTTTTCACACATGATGTACCTTGCCGACCCGACTGGTCGGTTCTCTGAATCAACCCGAACCGAGGTTGATCGCCCCCTACCTGAACAATTGGCCCCCATAATCTGCAGGTGTTGCTTACTACTCCTTTGATCTTTATATCACGGTCTTCAGCGAACCCTTACAGCAAACCAAATTATTCAAAATAGGCCGGCGGTGGCGGTTTACCGAGTACCCCACTCACTCGCCCACCTCGACCAATACGACCTGATCACACCGATATGGTGCTGGCGTACTCGATACAGGGCCCTACCAGAAACCTTCTGTTTACTGGAACATACGAGGGTTACCCGAAGGACACTTACTCTTTCCAGTAAAGGTGGGGTTGTTAGATAGTTCCTGAGTGACCAGCGAACTTCCCTTTAAAAATAAAAAATTACACAAATCACGTCAGAATGTACAACTAGCGTTTGTGACCACTTTACTCTAATGGTATTAGGTCAGATTACTAACTACTGCACACAATTACGTGCGGTACAATCGTTCAGTACATAAGCACTACTTGTTATGTACTGAGAGATCAATGGAATCGAAAATTGCGGCTGCGAATTCCTTCAGCCAGAGCTTCCAATGGCCTATATGGGTTTTAGCACCAACCCCCGGGGTTGTGCTTCTTGTACCTTTATAGCGGACCTTCTTGTACCTTATGACCTCCTGGTCTTGTTACCTTGTGACCTCCTGGTCTTGTTACCTTGTGGTCCGCTATACTCTAATGCTCAAATATTATTTAACCAGGGATGCCTCCCTAGCCACCGTATATGTCACTTACACGTATGTCCTTTACGAGTACCCGATTTCCTTTTTGGTTCAACCTCTAAGTTATATAAACTTATGTATACAAAAACACACTCACTCAACACATGTACACTTTCGTTTCTATATCTATTTCTGCGCAGAAATTTTCTTTAGCCCAGCTGTGTTACCAATTAGGAGCAGGATCTGTTAAACTAAATTTCAAATTTTCCAAAAATAGATTTGCGTTATTTACCGCGTCGCGTTATCTACCGCTGTGCGTTACTTATCGCCTTTGCGTTACTTATCGCCTTATCACAACTTGAGCTACGTGGGCGTAACCGGACGCTACGTTGCGTAATGTACGCTGCGTGCGTCTGCCTTTGGATTGCGTACGCTAGTCTTTGTTAGAGACACGTGTACGCAAAACAAAAGATCCACCGTAACACAATTTCTACTTTTATCAATGTAGATGATCCCTGATCATCTACCGCACACCACACTGACTGCCTTATCTCCCAGACAAGCCGTGTGTTGGTCTATACTTTAACTATTACCTCTACTATGAAATAACAGCAAATCTCTTTTAGCACTTTCTATCAACTATAAAAATTGGCAAACAGGAATAGTGATATACGAAATTGAAAAAGAAATGCAGATATATATGTATGCGTGCGTGTATACGCAAGACAGAAGAGAAATAAACAGTTTTAAAAGACACAAGCGTTTTGTTCTTACTTCCGGTTCCCGGATTCCTTCAGCACTCTTTATCTAAGCGAAGCAGACGCTTATCCCGTCAGCACTGCGAGACAACCTCCCACCCTTTGCTGGGGGATAATGTCTGCTGATCTACCTAGTGCAGATATGAGAAGGACAGGACGAGTCCCCAATTGACAATACTAAATTCTTTTGTCGTATAAACAACCCTAAATGAAGTCTAAGAACACTGTACGCTGTTTACTTAAGAAGTACCGTAAGGGTACGCTAGTTGCGTAACGATCGCTTAGCCGTAGGCGAGACGCTCAAGCGTCACGTTCGCTCACGGCCCAGTGATCACAGGACAGCATGTTATTGGCTATGACTAGAGTAATGATTCGCTATGGCGTAGCGGACGCTCGAGACCACGAGGAGATCACCAGCGGCGCAGACGCTCACAACGCTATACCTTTATGTCTAAACCTTTTATCAATGAAATACACAGAATACCTTAATGTGAATACAGGGTGTAAGTGCAACCTTGTGTAACCTGACTAACTACAAAGCTGCTTGAGCGTCACCGACGCTCAAGTGAACACTTAAAACTATAGGAAATACACAGATACTGGTTTAGGGTCCAAAGCCTATTAACTGTATTATATCTAATATACTTGTAAAAGAGAATAACAGTACAAATGATACACTACAATATAACAGATACTTCCTAACCAAAATACGATACTATCTAATACAATACAATACTAGTCTAGGGGAGATGTGAGAGAAAAGAGAAGAGAGAGAGAGAGAGAGAAATGGAGAGAGATGAGAGAAATTGGCTCACAGTAAGACAATGATTACGGAGAGAAAACTTACGCACAAAGGGTATGATCGCATGCGCCTCGATATCCAGCTCCCGATTATCAGCAAGAAAACCGTTGATGAGAGTGAAGTTGGATATGGTCGGCCTGCCTATTTATGCCCCACACACAATGCAATCTCATAGTCCCTACAATCCCATTGTCCATTGGACGAAGGAATTCGGCCCTGCATCATAACAATAGGTCATAGGTTGATTCATACAGGTGGGCTGTGACGATTTCCAACAGCTCAGGTGGGTGGGAAAAAGGGTTTCCCGCCGCATACCTGAGTATGAGTAAATAATAGAAATGGACATAAACTTCTTATGTCCATAACTATCCGCACGAGCGATTAATACGCTCCAAACCAACACCGGAATATTGTTAATTAAATACTCTTCCGATGGGTACCAAACACTGCTGTATGACTCCTGTTAGACCCTTCGTACAATACAAAGAGGGATTCCTCCGTTCAGGGACATTCTATATTAACCAAACTTTCAGAAACTATCAAAGGGATCATGATCTACAAACTACATTAATTATGAAAATGTGTAACGAATGAGTCGCACGCTACGACTACATACTCTTTACCGTAAATACGCATACCGAGTGCGAGCGAGCGAGTGCACACAGTAGCGGGTATGCGCCTTCACGGGAAAGCGCACGCATGCGCAGCGCGTACCAGGGTGAGGTGCAAATATGGCAATGTGTTATAGAAACATTTTTCTGACTTTGACAGAAGAAAGCTGCGGCTGCTACAGTGTAGCACGTTGTGTACAGACTCAGTGGCTCAGTCGCACACAGACGTATTGTATCACATTACTCAGCGCAGTCTCCTGGTGCGTCCTAGTCACATTGCGTTGTTAATAAGACGCATTGTCAGCAAAAAAAGCAAAAAAAGAAGCAAAGATAAAAAAAATAAAAAAAATAAAAGACGCTAGAAGATTCTCACACGTGCCAAGAGGGGATGTATGAGGACACATCTGTACCTACCTATCACTTTATATAGTGTGCTTGAATGGTAATTAGAATGTTTTTGGTTCTCTGGCGCATCTACAATGAGTGGAAGGTGTGCATTGCACATGGGCCCCTAGATCCAGAGGGGCCCACACCGTACACCCATTTATTGAATAATTACCTCTCCACAGTTCCGCATCAGCACTGCTGAACAAATCACTAGCAAATTGCTGCACCATATTCCCGGAGACCTGCGCATTCGTAATAAACTCTGGTACAACGCTAGGGTCTCCTAGTGACCCTAGGGCTTAGAGTCCCACTGTGCTGCCAGCTACAGAGGAGGGGGCGGAGACTGTACATGGGACTCCGCCTCTCCATGTATTGGGTGCTCTGTGCTATTTAAAAAAAAAAAAAAAAGACTTCAGGATACAACGTTACGACTTTCATAGACACTTGTTTCAGCATTTGTAACAGATAAAACCAGGGATAGAAGAATCGCAAATTCCACTGATAGAATTCTACGACCTAAGTGTAAATAATATTATGTCAGATGAAATAAGTGACATTTCCTGTAGATGTAGCCGGCTACATAATCCCACTCTGTAACGAATGCTCGCTATTACTGAGACGCGCCTATCATCTGTGAGGAATCCGTACAGCAGAAGCGGCTGCTGTTACATTACAGACACTCGCCGTAGATCACTGCGCACATTACAGAGCGAGGAGGAGTGTTACACTCAGCAGATCTCACACAAGACATGTCTGGTCCACCTAAACATTATGCGCCTTATGTACAGTCGCACGCAAGCCGGCCGCATTGTGCGCTGGGAAATAAGCGCTGATTTTTTATTTGCCTTCAAAGTGGGTGCAACTAGGTGTCTCCATGCGCCCGCTGGGTGAAATCTGTAGTCACCACTATCAGCGTGCATTTGCACCGGCACGTAAACCTGGCGCAAGAGACCCGAATCTGTGTACGACTGACTGAACACAAATCAGCTCCTAACTGTCATTTTTCAAATCCAGCCTGTAACATGGCAGTTAGGAGCTGATTGGCTGGTGCGTTATCACCTTCCACTTTATCACTTCACCAGGCTTAATAAATCTTCCCCTTAGGCCCTTTTTCAGAGCTGTTAACAAACCAAAAAAGTTAGCAACTGGGCAAAACCATGTGCACTGCAGGTAGGGCCGATATAACATGTGCAGAGAGAGTTACCGTATATACTCGAGTATAAGCCGACTTTTTCAGCACTTTTTTTTGTGCTGAAAAAGCCATCTCGGCTTATACTCGAGTCAGTGGCAGTGCAGTGCGACAGGCAGAGCAGTGTGAAGGAGGGACACGGAGCGCACAGCACGCGCCTCTCCTGTGTCCCTCCTGCATCTCCGGCGGCCGCGGCGGGTCTATTAAAGGAAGTGCCCGTTCGTGACCTCTGATCACGAACCGGCACTTCCTTTAATAGACCCGCCACGGCCGCCGGAGATGCAGGAGGGACACAAGAGAGGCGCGCGCTGTGCGCTCCGTGTCCCTCCTTCAGAAGACAGCGCGGGATCGACGGAGGGGTAAGTAACAGGCACTGGGGGAGGGGGCATATGTGGCAGCATGAGGGGCATATGTGGCAGCATGAGGGGCATATGTGGCAGCATGAGGGGCATATCTGGCAGCATGAGGGGCATATCTGGCAGCATGAGGGGCATATCTGGCACTGTGGGGCATATCTGGCAGCATGAGGGCATATCTGGCAGCATGAGGGGCATATCTGGCAGCATGAGGGGCATATCTGGCAGCATGAGGGGCATATCAGGCAGCATGAGGGGCATATCAGGCAGCATGAGGGGCATATCTGGCAGCATGAGGGCATATCTGGCAGCATGAGGGCATATCTGGCAGCATGAGGGCATATCTGGCACTGTGGGGCATATCTGGCAGCATGAGGGCATATCTGGCACTGTGGGGCATATCTGGCAGCATGAGGGCATATCTGGCACTGTGGGGCATACCTGGCAGCATGAGGGCATATCTGGCACTGTGGGGCATATCTGGCAGCATGAGGGCATATCTGGCACATCTGGCACTGTGGGGCATATCTGGCAGCATGAGGGCACATCTGGCACTGTGGGGCATATCTGGCAGTATGAGGGCATATCTGGCACTGTGGGGGCATATCTGGCAGTATGAGGGCATATCTGGCACTGTGGGGGCATATCTGGCAGTATGAGGGCATATCTGGCACTGTGGGGGCATATCTGGCAGTATGAGGGCATATCTGGCACTGTGGGGGCATATCTGGCAGTATGAGGGCATATCTGGCACTGTGAGGGCATATCTGGCACTGAGGGCTGTGTACGGCTAGAGCTGCATTTCCCACCCTAGGCTTATACTTGAGTCAATACGTTTTCCCAGGTTTTTGTGGTAGAATTAGGTGCCTCGGCTTATATTCGGGTCGACTTATACTCGAGTATATACGATAGATTTGGGTGGGTTATAGTGTTTCTGTGCAGGGTAAATACTGGCTTCTTTATTTTTACACTGCAATTGAGTTTTCAGTTTGAACACACCCCACCCAAATCTCTGCACATGTTACATCTGCCCCACCTGCACTGCACATGGTTTTGCCCAACTGCTAACTTTTTTGGTTTGCTAACAACTGTGAATAACCCCTTAGTCCTCTAAGAAGCCATCACCGTAGCAATATAACCGCACGTAGCCCAAACACTAGTGTTCTGTACATCACGTAAGCAAGATGTCACCCTCTCAGACTTACGGAATGCAATATATAAGATCTGAATAATGTATGCAACGCAGGAACCTAAAGTTCAGACATCTCTACAACTGATCTGCTTCATCTTACAAAATGTTCTTTCTCCTTTAAATCGTTGAAATTCCACAGATCTAAGAGATCTCTGCTTATTGTGAACATGACAACTCGGAGAAGAGAGTGGAAGAAAACACAAACAGCCCATTAGAAAAATTGAGGACTCTTAAAATTGCCCCATAAATTTCCAGAGGAACACTGAACACACTACAAGGGGTTTACAACCTTGAAGGCAAATCTGGAGAGGAAGTCATCAATTTCTTCCCTTAGCATGCACTCTAAGTGACCCTCTCACAGAGCAACTTGTGCCCGAGTAGTGATTGATACCTTGTGCATCTGAACCACCATAGGATGAAAGTATTGCTTGTACCCCCGGAGACAATGGATACCTAAGCGTCACTCTGTGCAATTTGTCCCAGTGCTACAGACTTAGGGGGACATGTACTAAGCAGTGATAAAATTGGAGAAGTGAGCAAGTGGCCCATAGCAACCAATCAGCTGCTCTGTGTACGTTTATAGTATGCAAATTTTAAATGTTACATCAATGCTGATTGGTTGCCACGGGCAACTCCTCCACTTTTATCACTGCTTAGTACATGTCCCCCTTAGAGACAGGTTACAATATCTGTACCAGGATTATCAGGGCCGTAACGAGGAGGGTACAACAGGTGGCATGGCGCAGTAGCAGCAAGGTCACAGCCATGACGGTAGAAGGGTGCACACTGAGACACCCTAACAGCTAGAAAGAAGCAATACGCGATCATAGGTCACACCCACCGCCAATCTTCCTGCCTCCCTGGCGCAGTTCTTAGACAACATGACGTCACGTGTGTTTGGGGTGAGAGGCACCAGCATAGTTGCCCTTGTGCCCTGCTACCACTTAAAAAAAAAAAAAAACACTTTGAAATACCTATGCTGCAAAACATTTGTTATGTAAGAACAACATGCAATGGGGCTTTATGGTCTGTGTGCAAGAGGAATGCTGGGCCCTCTCTGAACATTAAAAAATATAATAATCCTTTCTTGGGACTTGTACAGAGGTGGGGAGCGCCCCAAACCAAAGCACATCACCTACTAAAGATACTGCCTGGTCCTAAGCACACTGTTTCCCACCAACTGTACCACCTGATCTTGGGCACATCACCACCAATCATTGGTATATCTTGATTTTGGGCCCATAATCACTCACCATTGGTACACCTTGATCCTAGGCCCATCACCACCCACCATTGGTGCACCTTGATCCTAGGCCCATCATCACCCACCATTGGTGCACCTTGATCCTAGGCCCATCATCACCCACCATTGGTACACCTTGATCCTAGGCCCATAATCACTCACCACTGGTACACCTGGATCCTAGGCCCATCATCACCCACCATTGGTACACCTGGATCCTATGCCCATCATCACCCACCATTGGTACACCTTGATCCCAGGCCCATAATCGCCCACCATTGGTACATCTTGATCCTGGGACCATCATCACCCACCATTGGTACACCTTGATCCTAGGTCCATAATCACCCACAATTGGTACATCTTGATCCTAGTCCCATAATCACCCACCATTGGTACACCTTGACTCAGGGCTCATAATCACCCACAATTGGTACATCTTGATCCTGGGACCATCATCACCCACCATTGGTACACCTTGATCCTTGGTCCTTAATCACCCACCACTGGTACACCTTGACCTGGGGCTCATAATCACCCACCATTGGTACATCTTTATCCAGGGCTCATAACCCACCATAGGTACATCTTGATCCAAAGCTCATCACCCACCATATGTACACGTTGATCCAGGGCTTAGTTCAGACAGTGAGAATAACTAGTCACAGGCTCCCTGACAAAAAGCCAACATTCCCCTCTTTTCTGATCTCTTTGGTCTGTCATGGCGACTGCATGGGGAAAGATGCAATAGCCAGAACTCTGACAAAGATTGGATCGCCAAGTGGTGGTAATGGTTGGGCCATTGTTCCTGCTTCCTATTCAGTCATACTAACATGGATAATCTGAGAAATATTTTCCTTCTCCTTGGATGATAATAGTGCGTTTATCATGTTAGTCTCGTAATAAAACATTCAATGTTTTTTTGCGCAATTCTTCTTGGTGGACTGTATATATATATATATATATATATATATATATATATATATATATTAAACCTTAAGGAAATGTAGATTATCACAAATTCAAAGAAAAATAAAGCAACCCAGCACTCATTGTGTCCACGCGACACGGATACACCAACACGGCTCTCAGAATTCTTATAATCCATGTGATAACTCCTAAGTGACAGAGAACAGGACTGGCTCAGTTACTGCCAACGTCCAGGCCCCTCTGTCTCTGACCATCACTTTCTGCTACAGAGCGATGAATAAGCTGTTGCTTTAACAAGGATGCCAACACTTATAAAACAAACTCCGCATCTGCGCTCCGGCCTGTGGGCACCGTGTTACATTATACCAGCGTGTGAATGAAACCATTATCACCTTACAAGTGACTGAGAGGTCAGCGCCTAGATGCAGTACAATCATACAAATGTATAGTTATTTAGGACAGATAAAGACCACCCCCCGTTGCATCCACGGACTATCCCCAATCACAGGGAATTGTTCAGGCAACCTGAAAACTAAAGATTATCCTCTGACAATGTGACGTCCGCAGGGAGACATCAATACTTCCAGACACGGGATGATGCTTTCAGCTTAGTAAGAGGCGACGGGTCTCTGGTTTCTACACGTATTAATCGCCGGCTGCAGACGGCGGAGTGTTATCTAGGACGCTGCAATTCAGGAACAAATAGCTGCAATGGTAAAAGTATGTCTTCTCCGGCAGGCAATAAAAAAAAGGTGGTTGTTCGGGAAAAAAAAATAAAAGAACCCTTGACATCTTAATGCGGACCCGGAGCAGCGCAGACAATAAAAAGAGATCGTGTTTCTGCCAGGAGCTCCTGCGGGGATCACCGTTACAGACTAGTTAAGGCATTACATATCTGTGGGTCCCCTCTGACATTTTACTCTTAATCAAACGCTGGCGGAGACAGCTTGTCTGCAGTATGTAGGTATCGCATGCTTCCACCAAATCCTGGACTTTTTTGTATAGGAAATCTTTGGCTCTATCTGCAACTTACTATGAGGAGAAGAAACATAGCTTGTGAAAAGTGACATAAAAATACAGGAATTGTAAAACATACGGCTAAACACGCGGCTACTGCTGCTCTTAGGTCCCAATATACTTACAGTAATCACTTACCGCGGAAATCGGTTTAGCTTTGTGGACCAATCCCAATTATGAAGCAGTTTAGTATTAATGTAAGTAGAATGTCACAGAACCCTTACAGTGAACCTGCGCTGTATAATGACATGTCCTGTATTATGTGCGTGTGTCCAGGAGAGGGTATAGAAAGCATATTGCGTGATCTACGCTGATCGCTGGACTAGGCAGCGACCTAATATGGAAGCAGAAACCAGCTCAAAGCGTAAGCGATCACCAAAGTGATAAAAGTTTCATTTATTTATTTAAAACACAAATGAAAAGTTGAACTGTAAAATGCAGCAATTGGTTTCCACTGATGAGCAGATAAAAGTCCATGTTTTCTTAAATGAAATGTAGTCTTACTAAAATCCAGTCTAAGTCTGTTATTTCCTTGTTAGTGGCAGGTTATTATTGGATGGGCGTCATTTGTGGGTTCTGTAATAAAGTTAATGGTTTCTGAGGAGGAGATAATTAGTGATGAGAGGCTTATTTTACTAGTGGCAGTTAAAAACTTTTTTTTATCTGTGTTGTATGGAAGTCACAAAAAGGCTCTCTGTATTGCATGGCGTTTGTTGCAATGCTGTGTGTACTGTATGTCAGTTGCTGTGATTTTATGTTTATTGTATGGCAGTCACTGGAGGCAGTGTTCACTGTACTGCAGTCACTGGAGGCAGTGCTCACTGTACTGCAGTACTGGAGGCAGTGCTCACTGTACTGCAGTCACTGGAGGCAGTGCTCACTGTACTGCAGTCACTGGAGGCAGTGTTCACTGTACTGCAGTCACTGGAGGCAGTGCTCACTGTACTGCAGTCACTGGAGGCAGTGCTCACTGTACTGCAGTCACTGGAGGCAGTGCTCACTGTACTGCAGTCACTGGAGGCAGTCACTGGAGGCAGTGCTCACTGTACTGTAGTCACTGGAGGCAGTGCTCACTGTACTGCAGTCACTGCTCACTGTACTGCAGTCACTGGAGGCAGTGCTCACTGTACTGCAGTCACTGGAGGCAGTGCTCACTGTACTGCAGTCACTGGAGGCAGTGCTCACTGTACTGTAGTCACTGGAGGCAGTGCTCACTGTACTGCAGTCACTGGAGGCAGTGCTCACTGTACTGCAGTCACTGGAGGCAGTGCTCACTGTACTGCAGTCACTGGAGGCAGTGCTCACTGTACTGCAGTCACTAGAAGCCGTCACTGGTGGCAGTGTTCACTGTATGGCAGTGACTGGAGGCTGTGTTTACTGTATGGCGATCATTGGAGGCTGGTTTTAACTGCATGGCGGTCACTTATATTCACTGTTTACTATATAGTGGTCACTGAGTACTGGCTGTGTAGCTTAGTGTTCATGCTAGGCTGCCCGATTTTTAAAGGCATCCTGCTAAAACAGCCTGCCCGGTGCTGCCATGTGACATGCGCGCACGGCATCAATTCACATTCAAAGGAGAGCTTGGGGGAAGTCCAGTGTAGGCATGCCCCCATTAGTGATGCGAGGGGCTTGGCACGCCCCTATTAGTGACATTGAAGTGCCAGCCCACCCCCAACAGTGACGATAGCGGTGCCACGCCCCCTCCCCGGCAATCAGTGCCCCCCTTATGCGCCCCCATAACACCAGCGCCCTGCCCTGGAAAAATCCTTGGGTGAATGCTATAGCTTCGTATTGTTTCTTAAAGTGCATGTGTGTGGGGTAGGTATTAATATAATGTCAGGGGCAATTATTGATGTTTCTAGAATGCAAATAATGTATATTATTATATATAATAATAAATAATAAACACCTAGGGAAGTGATTTTTCCATATTCACTCCCCCTCATGTGAAAAGTTGGTTATGTCGCTGCTGGCCATAGATTGGTAAGGGATGCTATCACCTCCATTGACAACCATAGCACCACTACACCACCGTGAGTGCCACCCGCAAGAAAAATAGCATTTTTGTGGACAACGGCCATGGTTTGTGTGGACTGAAGTTGTCACTTAATTTGTACCAGTTTTATTTCAGGGAATGCTGGTGGGTAGCTCTTATATCATATATGTTTTGAAAACATAGATGGCTACACACAGGGGGTCATCATGGCCAGGGATGGGACCAAAGGGTCATCATGGCCAGTGATGGGACTGAAGGATCATCATGGCCAATGATGGGA
Organism: Pseudophryne corroboree; assembly: GCF_028390025.1. Taxonomy (NCBI): domain Eukaryota; kingdom Metazoa; phylum Chordata; class Amphibia; order Anura; family Myobatrachidae; genus Pseudophryne; species Pseudophryne corroboree. The sequence goes on along the minus strand of NC_086450.1, from coordinate 6,566,938 downwards.
CCGAAGAGTCATCATGGCCAGAGATGGGACAAAAGGGTTGTCATAGCCAGGGATGGGGCCAAAGGGTCAGCATGGACAGGGATGGGACTGAAGGATCAGCATGGACAGGGATGGGACTGAAGGATCAGCATGGACAGGGATGGGACTGAAGGATCATCATGGCCAGTGATGGGACCGAAGAGTCATCATGGCCAGGGATGGGACCGAAGAGTCATCATGGCCAGTGATGGGACTGAAGGATCATCATGGCCAGTGATGGGACTGAAGGATCATCATGGCCAGTGATGGGACCGAAGAGTCATCATGGCCAGTGATGGGACCGAAGAGTCATCATGGCCAGGGATGGGACAAAAGGGTTGTCACGGCCAGGGATGGGGCCAAAGGGTCAGCATGGACAGGGATGGGACCTAAGGCTTACGTATGTGATGAGCTTTCTCTAATTAACTAAATCTGCATTATTACCTATCACTAATTTGCACTCTCACGTCCAGATTGTGTCTGGCGGCATCAGTGCTTTATGATGTTCCGGAGGGGGTGTGAGCGCCAGGAGCGATCAGAAGCCACAAGCATGCAAGAATGTTTTGCCAAAGAGTTGGAGCAGCAGTGAGGCAGAGTTTTGGACAGAAAGTGTCAATAGGTGAACAGATAAAAGGTAGATACCTAAAAAGGTCATCAGCTACAAAAAGGTCGACAGTGAAAAGGTCGACATGGAAATGGTCAACACATTTTTTTTCTTTGAGTGTTATTTTGGATGTTTAACCATGCGATATCCAAATAAGTGGAAACGTGCGCCCCTCAAAGGCTCGCGTTGCTGCCACACTTCAGGCAAGGTTACTATTCCAAATCTTGTCCACTTGGATGTAAAAGCATAAAAAAAATTGGAAAAAAAATGTTGTTTTTTTTGGTTGACCACGTGTGTCGACAATTGTCATGTCCACAATTTGAACTCATCAACCTTAACCAGTGTCGTCCTTTTACACAACGACATATTGGCCATGTCAACATTTTGTACCTGTCGACCAAATGCATGTCGTTCATTTGGGGTCGACCTATTAACTGTCACCTATAACTCAGATCTCAAAAAGAGCAAGTAGGAGCTAACAGAGCCCAGGAAACGAGGATGAGGAACAGTCATCTTCATAGTGTGTCGGCACTTTAGTTAGGATAGGACTTAGGAGAAAGGAACTTTAGTTAAGGAGGACATATAATGCCCTTTGAATGGTACAGCAGGATAGAACTGTAATTAATCACTATATATTCTATTTGTTGTTAGGTCTTTAGGATTAATATTTAATTAGGATTGTAAAGAATTCATAGATAATTTCTACTAGGTCTGTAGGTTATTTTTACGTAAATAAGAATATAATCTGTTATAGTGTGTTGTGAAGTTGTTAGGAAGACACCTAGCTGCAGTTTAAGAGGGTTACGTGTGATTGTGACTAAACTGTATTTCATTTGGGGCATGTGCTAAACCCACAAAGCAATAACTTTCTTAGTTTGTAAGGTAACCTGTACTGTCTTAGTTCTTTGGTGGAGTTTTTAGAAATAAATAACAAGCCCTTTTTGCATAAGTCCCTGTTCTACTTAATGTCTGTATGTGGGGGGGGGGGGGGGGGGGATCCTTGCCTCTCTGCTGTGTTGTGAAAGGGGGAAGTAATGAGAGTGCTGCTGAAGAGATAAATTGGGTCACACCTTCCAGACACACCAAAGATGGTATCATCAGGGCTTATGATATTCCTTATACTGCAACACTGTACAGAAATAAATACATTTGGAGAATCACTAGAATACAATTTTAAAAGTATGGATCATTAAATATAGTACCAACAACCCAATGGCTCACCAGTGAAAAGACGCAGTGAACCATTCCGATCGCAAATTGCTGCATCATAAATGAAGTTCTAGCTCCTCCATGTACCATATAGTATTCATATACAACCAGATGAAAAATAAAAGTTAATATAAAACATACTTAGAAAAACAGAATGTAAAGGTTATATGAATTGGCAGTACTGTTTTTTTTTATTTTTCTTAAGTGAAGGCCGTGACCCGGAATCATAGCGTTTTGTCACAATGTATTACAGTGCTGCTGCTTTTGATCAGAAACTCTGAAAGTAGGAATGCATTTGGAAAGGAAATTAAATTTGTAAAAAGGAAAAAAGTGCTTGGCCATTATTTTTGATTGCAGTGAGGTGCAAATAATCAAATACATTTTATTTCACCTGACTTTCTTTCCTTTCCACAATTGGGGAAATAACATGAGGCACTTCAATCAAAATGTACTTGTGCGTCCTGTTTTTGAATTTCCAACTAATGCACATAGACAGGAGGTCTGCAATTACTCCTCATAGAGCTCCAAAATTTATCTTGCAGAAATCCAATTCACTTCATGATTTACCTTTTTCATGTGGGCTAATGAACTGCTGAAATATTCAGGGTTTCTTTGTTTTATTTTGCAGCACCAAAAATAACATTTTGTAAAATTACATTTTGAAAAGGATTAATGATTCTACAATAATAGACATAAAATGAGCAAACCAGAAAAATATATGATGCAATCATTTTGCCTACTTTAAATGGTGGTGTTACTGCTTGTCCAGGGAAAGAATTGTACGTTTGAGTCACTAGTGTAACTTATTACGCTCAATATGGAATTTGTGGCAATGAGTAATCTTTGATCACCAAAATGTACCATTACTGAGCTGCCGGGACAGGGCAGGGAGTAATCCAAAAGTAGCCTGTCCCCCAGCGATCCTCCTTACGCACCCCACTCCTGAGCTGGCACTGCCGATAGATGCAGGCGCATGTTTAGGCGGATGTCACTGGGCAAGAATTCTAAGGATCCCCCCTTTAAAAGTAATTTGCCATGAGAAGCCCATAGTCTACCTACAGTGACTAATGCCAAATGATTAGCTACCGGGGCTAAGCTCCAGAATGCTGTGCCATAAAAACCTTTGAGGGCTGCTTTTGCAAATGAAAACGGGTGATATCCCGTAGATTTATTCTGGAGATACCTAATAGTCGCTGAACCATTTTGGCGAGATATCCCACAAATAGGATTTGGTAAATAAGCCCCAAAGGGTTAATAAAAATAACCATCTGGTTATCCCACCCTTATACTTCACAAAACACTTCCACAACCTACTGTAATGAGATCTATTGTTATCCTAACAATATCAGCCTTAAGGAGAGATGTACTAGCCTTGGAGAGCGATAAAGTGGAATGAGATGAAGTACCAGCCAATCAGCTCCTAATTGCCATGTTACAGGCTGTGTTTGAAAAATGACAGCTTGGAGCTGATTGGCTGGTAATGTATCTCTCTCCAAGGCTTAGTACATCTGCCCCTTAATATGTACTATTATAAAATACCAAGCTGAGCTGTAAGAACACGGACCCAGAACTTATTACATTTTATAACTATCCACAATGCTCAAGTACAGATGTTTACATAAAATGTAAAGGTAGAACTGTGCTCTCCTTATTAATAGCTACACAAAATGTGAATTGGCGATTGAGTGTCAGCTCCTCAGGTCCCTGTGTATTTACTTTGGCTAATATTCTAATTGTATGATGGTTAAAAATTACCGCTTCAAACAGGACACAGAGAAAGTCAGTGCTTAGCGAGTACAATGTAACAAGGAGATCTCCCTTTGTCAACCTTCAGCGAGTCAAGCGTCAACACTTCCACAGAATCCCGCCTTTCTCCACTTCTCATCTGTAATCTAAAATTCTTATGTGACACAAAGCCATCACTTAAAAACCACGTACATTAATCCAGAGCTCCCCAGTATATGCACACTCACGTTCCTAGACCTGTACAATAAATCAGTACAGTATGCATTTATAAAGACAGATCTGGCTGCCAAACAGGCACACCATTTAAAGGAAAACACATACAGATGTGTCCAAATACAACTAGCCTCAGTACGCCGCGAGATGAACGGCGCATGAGCCGCCAAGTCCCAGTGCAGTCTCCTCGCGCGTCCCAGCTAAATCACACTGCAACTAAGACGCATTTTCAGACACCAGGCGCTAGCGGAGTCTCACGGGAGGGGCTGTTTGGCGCGATGGCAGCAATAATTTTTGAATAACATTTATACACACACACAAAAAAACTTTTAGCACCCAACATATAAAATGCGCCAATTGCCTACACAACCGGAAGGAAGCCATTTTGTTAGTGGAACTGCCATCACCGACATCCACTTCGTAAGGAACGCGTGACATCGTCAAACATCTCACTTTAACCGCCATTTGTGGTAACCGGGAAGAGTGTAAGTGGTTCCCCTGGAGGGCGCAGATTAAACATCGGCGTTATCTGGCATTCTTCATTGATTCTTGTTTATGGCTGCTTGAAATAAATTCATCTACAGCTAAACCTACTCATTACATCTGATTAGAGATGTTCTGTTTTTAGGAAAGCATTAACACGGCCTTCACTCAATTATCCATTCAAATTACCGCTACAGAGGACTCGCAGCTACTGCCAAAATTACTCATTCTGCGCTTTCCCCCGGCTGTACTTAATACAATCACAGGCAAGTGCATTAAGGCAAATGTATGTCCGTACATGACTGGGGGCGATACATTACCCTACAGCGTGATCATCACCCCAGAAGTATGCCCGCGCATCTGCACTTCCCATATACGCACTATGTTTCTTCAACACTCTGCAAACCCAGCAACCGCGGGCGCCGGGAGACGGGAGATATTAAACATAAAGTTGTTTCAAGTTTGCTGGTGGGTTGAAATAAAAGCATAAAACTAAAAAGAATCAACATAAAGGCGACAGCGTATATACAAAACATTTTCTTTTGTGCTATGGAGTTAGCCTATTAAACACAATATGTAGCCAGAGGTTCCCAAACCGTGCACCGCGGCACTTGCACAATGCCACGGGTTGGTGGTCCAGGGCCAAATCAAATTATTTACAGCCAATGTGATGAAACCTACTGCTAGTGGCTGCCAATCACAAAATATATGGACAAGCGGAAGCTCCGCCTTTCCCCTCCACATCACCGACCCTAGGGATAACCGGTCAGCTAAATTTACGTCAATAAATGATTCCCTTTAAGGCTTATTCCCATGGTTATACTTGATACATGTGATAGTGAGAATGCAGATCCTTCCATGCAGCCAGTTGAGAACCTTGTTTCAAAACGCAGACACAAATGATGAGACTTGTGTCTCGCCATCCTCCGTCGCCCGGTCTACACTCCTGACTTCCCTGCACAAAGCGGCTCTCACCGTATTTCGGATATGATTGCTAGAGAAAGTTGTTCTATTAAATGTCTTGCAAAATATAACGATAGTAGTGTTGTAGTTGCCATCAGTCCAGGGGCGCACTAAGAGTGGGGGGGACATGCATGCAACTTCTGTGCGCTGCCGCCCCTCTCGCCCAGACACTGTCCCAGAGCCTGCTGCGCCATTTTCTCCAAAATGCATTCACAAGGAGTGCAGGGTTGTTGGATACAGTTTTGCTGTACAAGCGACAGTGAAACGCTTTGCATGCGTTAGAGAAGGTACGAAAAGGCTTCATCGTGAGTCTACCCGGGCAGCACAATGGAACGCCATGTTTATAAAGGATTTCATTTTCTTTACTCAATGAAAACGCGTCTAATGTTTAAGAAGAAACCTACACCAAACGTTGACCTGCGGTTCTCGGGTATCTCCACTACCTTCAATGGAAGTGAAAGCATTTAACATTCTGGTTTATTTCTTGTTATTAATTCTATGTTTTGCAGCCGCATACTCAGTGCTGCGCAGAGGCAACGCCGCGCTCTATGACACATTCTTTACAAACCCGTACTGGGGAATTTACTCCAGAATTAAAATTTCAGTGGTCCAACGCGGCATGGGCAGAGAGACATTGGAATTCATTCTTCCAGAGACCTACCATGTAATCAATTGTATTATTAATGATGACCATGTAATGAGCCAGCACTGATTACAATAATTCTGGCTTGTAGAAAGGCTTTGGAAGCGGCGACTGCAGGAATCCGGCTAAACCTGTCAGAGAATAGGAAGGATTCCAGGGGCCCGCACCTCCAGGAGCGCACACCTGCTCCATTGTACTGCGGCACCTTTCCTCTCCCGTCGTTATTATTTCCTTGCATATCAATGAGGCCGCTCTCTATCAGATTAATGCCCCAGGCATTTCCGTTGCGGCAGAATGGAGTGGACATGTGAGAATATTATGCATGGCCCGGCATTGTTGACACTAAGCTAAGGAAATCTGATTAGCAGTAAATTGCATCTGACAAGGAAATCAGAGAGCTGTCAAACACAATGACATGGACTGAACGCCGGGAACACAGACAGGGGAGTTAGGAGCCGGCTGCCGGGGACTGCTGGAAAGGCAAAATACAAATAGCGATGCCATAATAAACCCCAAACATTCCGTTGTGTCCATTGTCCGCACCCCACGCGCATCACAGTAATAGCGTAACCTCTTCTATTATAACGCGGCAAATTACATGGAACCAGAAACATCCTGAGGCACTGTGAATATTATACATCTAGAAGTAGATTTGTTTTATTTATACACAGTTACAATGTCATGAGGAGAACCTAGATTGCGTATCATGAAAATATAGTTTTCTCCCAATTTCTTAAGAAAAGCGATGCGCGGCTCCCCGGCGACATTGCCTCGTGGCGACAACAACAGGGTTATTGTTTCACTGCGCGTGGGAATGCGCGATCCGGCTTTCCACAAAAAATAAATAAATAATAATACTATATATATATATACACACACACGATATATCAGATAGGCAGTGGCACTCAGAGGCTCTCTTTATAGTGAGAAAATCGTGTCCTTTTAATCTAAGATCTAATCTAAGATAAGATTAAAAGGACAGGACTTTCTCACTATAAAGAGTCTCTGAGTGCCGCCGCTTATCTGATATGGTAGGTTTGCTGGCGAGTGTGAGTGCCGGATTCATTGGATTCTAGATGATAAATATATATGTATATAGAAATATAGAATACAAATGTTACAAGATTTGTAAACATTTCGGGGAAAAATATTTTGTAATATAATAAAATAGTTAGGAAAGAATTATTTATTTCAGTAATAAATGATTTTGGGGGAGATTTATCAAAGTTTGAGGAGAGAAAAAGTACAAACTAATCAGCTTCTAACTCATTTTTAATACACATGGCAGAAGCGGATTGGTTGGTACCTTATCTCTCTCCAAGCTTTGATACATTGTCCCCTTTTTGTGTATAGTACAGGCTCCCTGATCATCGCCTTAGCGAGAAGGTGATAGTAATGAGAATTTCAGTTACATTTATCGCTGCAAGGGTCCACCCTTTGTCAGAGACCCCGGGGGAGAACTACCCACAGCTTCCTACAGCAGGGAAGGATATAATAGACCAGTAAGTGCAGAGGTTCTGAAACGCGCTCCTCAAGGCACCCAGCGGTCCAGGATTTAGTATATCCATGGCTCAGCACAGATGGTTGTATCAAATTGACCTGATTCTATTGCTACACAGTTATCACATGTAAATACGTGTTCTCTTAATTATTACTGCGTTGTATTGAGGCAGATAACTAACTCGGATACAAACCCTAGGCACTTTTTTTATAATCTTTTTTTACATTAAATAAAGGTGACAGGTGCAATAAACGCTGCAATTAATTTGGTCCTGGGGCAAAGAATTCTCCTGAATCCATATCTGGCGGGTCTGATTCCACATTCAGCTCTCGAGGTTTAGGTGGGAGATTCATCAGAAGAGAAAGAGACCCCACGGATCACCAAACCACCCCCTGCCTCCCCCCAGTGAGAGTGTAATGAAGGGTGTTACATGTACTCCTATACTGACCATTACTTTGACTGCTACCTGCCTTGACCTTTCATCTGGACCTTAACCCTTCATTGACTTGTCCGCCGGCCCCGGCTTTAGACCTCAGCAGTGACAGTTCCTGCATTGCCACCTGGCGGACTTAGCGTCTCATTCCATCTTCGCTGACCAATGTCGGTAACTGTGTTCTCTTACCTTTCAGCCACCAGTACAGTTGCTTGGTGCCATTCTAGAAACCATTATACTTTGATATCCATCGCGGCTAGATGTGTAATGAAAGCTACCGTTCTGCAGATTACGGTACCTGAATATATTTGCTTCTGTAATGCAGGTGTATAATGAACGCAACTTAAAAAAAAAAAATCTTTGCAAGTATGTGCAAAGAAGTAAGAGACGCAAGATACACGCATCGTTAGCGTGATGTGTGTCAGGTGTATGTCATGTATACACCAAAAAACTACACCCATTTTGTTTTATTGCAAAATGCGCATTTGCTATTCATTTTGGATTTAAAAAAAACAAAAAAAAAACTATTACACAGCAGATATACAATAATTTAATAATTTTCCTTCTTGCATACCAGTAAAAAGGTAGCTAATATCAACCACAAAACCATATAATATATCCATGAGAACTGGCATAAGCTCCTATTGCCTACATATACGAGTTTGCAATCAACCAATCACGGCCATCGCTGCCGTCACGGTGTATTAGCACCAGCTGGCAGGTACCAGCAATAGATATGGCCTGGGTGGATTGGGCATAGGGCCAACAGGGAAGAGTCCCAGTGGGCTGATGTGCCTCTGAGGCCTGTTCTCTGTGATTTATGGTGAAACTAGTTAACATCGACCATCAATGTTTTCTGGGACAACTTTTAGTTCCCAATCCACCCCTGGATATTGCTAATGACGTGTATATGAGTCTCCGAGTGGGCCTGTTCCCAATTATGCAAAAGAGCGCTTATGTTAGTTTTCCTCACCCCATTCCCAGTCACACAGAGGCGCAAGCCTACGACGCAGGCAGGCGTATGTCCAAACAGATCACACATTTAATAGTAAGTGGGTACGTTATCATAAAAAAGAAATAAAAAATTATTGCGATGATGTCAATAGTAAGCTTGCGAGCAGGGCCCTCCTTCCTCTGACTGTTTGTTATTACCCACTTTTGTCTTATCATTGTGTCCAGTTGGAAAGTGCAACGAAATTTGCTGCGCTATATAAAAAACTGTTAATTAATAAATAAAATAATTACCGTTGACGTGTTTCTGAAACATTAACGCGACATAAATCTATAGGTTATCTAGCACAAAATATTCTGATTTAGTCGGCTGTAACTTGTAAATGAATCTGGGGAGAAGAACTTCCCGGGTAAGTCTTGGGTTACTTAGAGAAGTGTTCGTCTCTTGAGAAGCAATTAGGAATGAGGATCTACCGCGGGATAAACGAGTCTTGGAAGCTAAAAATAGTGATCAAATACAACCGTGTCAAGTCGTGGCGGTATCTCTATGCACATATTAATCGTTACGCTGCTCCAGTACTAATACCACATCTATGGATTTCTGTAGCCGAGGATGTAAGCTGCTCGGATTTAAATCTGCTGAATGAAGATTCAAAGGGAAGGTTCTCAGAGAAAATTGGCTCACGAATCGGACATATTTCCAGCAAAGCCGCAGAGAGCGCGCAGGAATGAGAAGGTGAAAAATGTTTTGCCAAAAACCCTTTAACCCCCCCCCATCAGAGAGATGAACGTAACATCAACCAGGGTCAGCTTTTACAGTAGTGAATTTCTTAAACTGAATGTTAAAAGATTGACATAACATGGCAAGTGCAAGGGGATAGAACTTATTATGACTATGGAAGACTATTTTGGAGGAGGAAGAGAGACACCGACACCCAAGTCGGTGCCCCTCTTCCTCCTCCAACATATAGAGATCCAACTTACTGTCACCCATAGGTTGTCACACACATTTAAATCGGACAATACGTTAGCCTCCTAAAGACTGATAACATAATCACCAACACTTCACCAGGCTCACCTATTCTCCAGGGAAGATCCCGGACAATCCGGAACTTCAGAGAGCTCTTCCGAACTCCCAGAATAGTGCGTCAGCCTCCTGCCCAGTGCTCTCTCCCCCAGCAAAGAGGGCCGTGCGGGAGATTATTGACATTAGGCCTGATTCAGGTTTGCAAGCAACTGGGCAAAACCATGCTGCACTGCAGGTGGGGCAGATGTAACATGTGCAGAGAGAGTTAGATTTGGGTGGGCTATATTGTTTCTGTGCAGGGTAAATACTGGCTGCTTCCCCAGTGGATGCCACTACTAGTGGTTCGGTAATAAGATGCCACAGATCCTACTCCTGCCCCTAAGTACATCCCTGCATTGTTATATGCGCCGGTGGCGACGGTAGCGGCCGCCATCCTCACTGGGAAGGACACATCCACTCAAATTTACCAAGTAGGACCAGTGAGCAGTGTAACGTCGCGATTATAGGGTGGCGGTCATTTTGGTCAATGACAATTTTCCTTTTTTCAGGGGCCTTAGCACCAGGTAACCAATCCAGCGTGTTACCAAGGCCGCCCTCTTCCGTAAGCAGAAACATCTGCGGTTAGGCCGCATTGTAATCGTAGCAACATTTATTTTAATAAATCATCGCTGTGAATGCACATTTACAGGCTTGGCACCATTTAGATAAAAGGACGGAAGAAATGACTGTACAGGATAAGGAGAAGGGTTGCGTTGCAGCGGCTGCGTCTTTTCCTCACGCCAAGTTCTGTTGTGCTTCATCTGCCACTTTCTATGTGTTTTAAACAAATTCCTGTGCGGTTACGTCTCTAATGCACTGTGGCCTGTGCGCCTACGCAGCTGCGATTATTTAGCCTACGAACTTGCTAATTATCGCAAGTGCAGCTGTTGCCTAAGAGCCATCGCAACATCCTCATCAGCTCCGTACATATACGCAGTATAGACATAGTAATGAGGAACATCGACTCCCTGAGCGTACGGTCACGCAGACTGGCTGCGGCAGTGGCGACGCTGGCGCCATGTGTCTCTAGGTACATGATCGCAGCTTAATGCAGATACTTCCCCCCCAAATAGAAAAAAGTACATCCCATGCCCGTTACCTCCGCAGATGGTACCTTCCTGTCAGTCACTCTGTGTTGAAAGTCTCACTGCAAGTGGCATTGCAAAAGTACCTTGTAGCGTGCGCAGTGCGATCGTGGCACGTGCGCAATCCCCAGATATTCACTCGGTTGCGTGAACATCCGAACTGCGTACAAATCTGAGTTAGTGGTGTTTTGCTGCGTCATAGATGCAAACAAGACACAAAACCTAAGAAAAAAAGACTCGACAGTACGCTACACCTCTCAGAGAGGCGCAGTTGCGTCGGGCACCTGGCGCCGCAGGGTGTATAGATGTTAGTTGTGCGAGGGCGCATCTGTAGTTGCTGCAATGGAAGCCTTGTTTGCGGACCAGTAGCAGGAATTAGCAGGTGCCGCTTTCTACGCTGTATAGTGCGCTGCGTCTGACTCTGCAGAGCAATATGTTCAGGCTCAATAGTAATTTTACCCAGCAGTCCTGTATGATAACATCCTCATTGAAATGCAGGGCGGTTGTGAGCGGAGCACATTACACACGCGCACACATCTGCATTACAATTACTGCAGCCACAGACCATATATTTCAGGAGTGAAATCAATTTATCTGCTGTATCTTTATTCCTGATAACCCAGCTGTGAAATTATAACACCTATGATTAATATTAAGTAAGGAGTGATCAGTGACCAGTGTCTGGAAAGCAATTAATTCAACTCAATTACCAGGAATGAGAGAAAGTACTTTATGGAAGCTTTTAACGCATCTCGGATCTCAGACGCCAGAAAACAAAAAAAAATCTAACAAAAAAAACTGCGTTATACTGAAACTGCAGAACACTGAGCAGGAATCTGTCACTGTGCGACACGTCTCATCTCTTTCTCTGAGCAAAAGGAAACTCACTAAGGAGGACAATGGGGGTTATTCAGAATTGTTAGCAGACCAAAAAAGTTAGCAATTGGGCAAAACCATGTGCGCTGCAGGGGGGGGCAGATGAAACATTTGCAAAGAGAGTTAGATTTGGGTGGGGTATTTTGTTTCTGTGCAGAGTAAAATACGGATTGCTTTATTTTTACACTACAATTTAGAATTGAACACACCCCGCCCAAATCTAACTCTCTCTGCACATGTTACATCTGTCCCATTTGCAGTGCAACATGGTTTTGTCCAACTGCTAACTTACTACCCATTGCACAAGGCATACTACCTGTTGCACAAGGCATACTACTCGTTGCGCAAGGCATGCTACCCGTTGCATAAGCCATACTACTCGTTGCATACTACCCGTTGCTCGTTGCATACTACCCGTTGCACAATGCATATTACCCGTAGTTCGTTGCAAACTTCCCACTGCACAATGCATACTACCCGTTGCTTGTTGCATACTACCCGTTGCTCGTTGCATACTACCCGTTGCTCGTTGCATACTACCCGTTGCACGTTGCATACTACCCGTTGCACGTTGCATACTACCCGTTACACAATGCATACTACCCGTAGCTCGTTGCATACTACCCGTTACACAATGCATACTACCCGTAGCTCGTTGCATACTACCCGTTGCTCGTTGCATACTACCCGTTACACAATGCATACTACCCGTAGCTCGTTGCATACTACCCGTTGCTCGTTGCATACTACCCGTTGCTCGTTGCATACTACCCGTTGCACAATGCATACTACCCGTTGCACAATGCATACTACCCGTTACACAATGCATACTACCCGTAGCTCGTTGCATACTACCCGTTGCTCGTTGCATACTACCCGTTGCTCGTTGCATACTACCCGTTACACAATGCATACTACCCGTAGCTCGTTGCATACTACCCGTTGCACAATGCATACTACCCGTTGCACAATGCATACTACCCGTTACACAATGCATACTACCCGTTGCTCGTTGTATACTACCCGTTACACAATGCATACTACCCGTAGCTCGTTGCATACTACCCGTTACACAATGCATACTACCCGTTGCTCGTTGCATACTACCCGTTACACAATGCATACTACCCGTTGCTCGTTGCATACTACCCGTTGCTCGTTGCATACTACCCGTTGCTCAAAATGTTTGAAATGTGCAACTCTTAGAGGGAGAGGCTCATGGATTTACAGCCATAGCAGGAACGGGTTGGGGATGGAATCCCAGCGGCCGGGATCCCAAAGGTCAGTATACCGACACCGGGATCCCGGACGTCAGAATGCCGGAAGCGGGGCGAGCACAAGAACGCACCTTGCGGGCTCTGTGGTTCGCTGTGCTCGCCACAGAATCTGTTTCCACTCTGTGTGTGTCGTGGACACGCACAAGTGGGAAAAGCCCTGACTCAGCTGTCGGCGGTCGGGATCCCAGCGTCAGTATTCTGACCGTCGGGATATTATCTACATCCCGCAGGAACAGCCATTTAATTCCTACTTGAAATAAAACGCTCTTAAATAAGGTTTACCAACGTTCTGCTACGTCCATCTTCACCATGTAACTAATATTCCGGGTCACATGATCGTCTCTATCCGCTGTTTTAGGTTCTGTATTAGAGAAGGCGACCCTTAAGCGCCGAGAGCAAACGTTTTATTAAACAGAAGCCTCCGTTTACTATGCAAAACCATTTATGGTGCATGTCAAAAAATTAATCTTCTAACTGGGAAAATCTGCTGCCGTTGCTTTATTCTCCTCGCACACTTTGCATGAAGCGAAGTAGTATCCGTAACGCGTGGCGCACCTGGCCTGCTGCGCTACTAAACATCAATACAATCCGTGTTCATATCATCTCCATACTAATCAGAAGGATTACCCCTGATAGATTGCCTTGTCACGCCAACACGCCGATAATCAAACACACGGAGCCACCAGGCTAGAACATGAAGCTCAGGCTGCAGGCCTAGCATGAGCATTACATAAAACTAATGATATGTACAGACGGAGCCATGAGAGGAGAGCCAGGCGACCGGCACTAGACACTGAGCTACCGTGTGTCGGCACCCATCCATTATAACGTGCGCCGCTGAGAATTAATGATGTCAGTGCGCAGTCGCTGGGGGAGCCGAAAGCACTTTAGTGATTAGCTGGCCTGTGAGGTCCCTTTACTGGAACTGTGTGCAGAAACGCAGCATTAATTCCAAGCTCCCGTTCTGCTGTCAGTCCACACCGTCACGTTCTCTTAGAGAGACAAAGGGAATGCCGCCACCGTACACGGAGCATGGCTGACCCGGAGGAAACCATCACACAACTAGATTAAAGTCTACATCGCACTGCTACAAGTAATTTTTACACGGTTATTAAAACTGGAGGACTCTAATATAAAAGACTTAGGATGCATTTTAATAGGAAAAATTGACAAATTTAAGGTTAAAGTGAGAGCGCCAATCACGGGCGTGCGAGCGGTGATTAGGGGTCCCCGGTGTTACAGTTTCCGATGGTAATAATGCAGATAATTTTGTAGTCCGGCTATTAAAAATGAAAGCAGACAGCAGAAAAGGATGCTGATCGCAGCTCTTAATTAGGAGATGCACAATACTCTCAGAGAACGCCGGCCACGCGATGCCCTATACATCAGTATTCTGCACTGGGGAGACTGCACCATCATTAACGCATCTGAAAGGGCATCGGAAGCCATGTCGCTCTGATAACAGGACAACGGGAGTAATTAAAAGTTTGATGCTGAAACGTTGTTTTTTTCCTGTCCGCCGCGTCCTGTAATTGTTTGTGTGGTCTAAAAGAAAACAAAATTCTATACACACGCAATGATAACGGCGGATTGTTATATACAGATGTAGCCACACTGGTTGTGGCTGCAACTAGCCGCGGGTGCGAATCATTTGGCGTGATGCGCCAAATCACGTGATTTGTTTAACATGTTATTGGAACAACTATAAGACAACTGGCTTCTTAGAGTCAGTAGATGCAGCTGGATGTTACCAAACAGCCCCTCTGGGTGCACCGGGCCCCGTGCGGCTCTGCTTGCACCAATCGCCTTTTTCACTTAAATGTGCAGGTTATCCGCCCAAATGAAGCAATGGGTCGTGACAAAACCGCTTAACACTGCACTCATTCATTTCACACGTTGCACTTGTACATCTGTGTGCGAATGAGTCTGAATATGTATACGAAGTGCTACGGCAAAAAACTCTTTAGCGGAAATGCTTATTTACTGTAAATAAAGGCTATTTACTTAACAATCAATAATGTTACCATCACCACTTGCTGCTCTGGCGTGTGACGGTACAAAGTAGCAATGTACAATGTAAGTCAGATTTCTGCATTTAGAGACCCATTTATACTCATGTATTAAGGGCCTAATTCAGACCTGTTCGCTCGCTAGGGGTTTTTCGCAGTCTGCGTGCGCATAGTCACCGCCCATAGGGGAGTGTATTTTAGCTTTGCAAGTGTGCGATCTCATGTGTAGCCGAGCTGTACAAACAGATTTTGTGCAGTCTCTGCGCAGCCCAGAACTTACTCAGCCGCTGCGATCACTTCAGCCTGTCCGGGACCGGAATTGACATCAGACACCCGCCCTGCAAACGCCTGGACACGCCTGCGTTTTTCCAAACACTCCCAGAAAACGGTCAGTTGACACCCACAAACGCCCTCTTCCTGTCAATCTCCTTGCGAACGCCCGTGCGAATGGATTCTTCGTAAAACCCATCGCTCAGCAACGATCCGCTTTGTACCCGTGCAATGCGCCTGCGAATTGCGGTGCATACGCATGCGCAGTTTAGACCTGATCGCTCGCTGTGCGAAAACGCAGTCTAGTAATCAGGTCTGAATTAGCCCCTAAGTTGGGATTTGTACTCAGAGCGGGTGCAAGCCATTGGGACGCCTTATCCCGCAGCCAGAATCAGCATCACCCATTTACCTTGGCAGGTGGGAGTGCGGAGATTCGCTGTGACATCACAGCAGGTGGAAAGCGGAGACTGGGAGTGCGGAGATTTGCAGTGACATCACAGCAAAGCACCAAACTCCCAGCAATACACCAGCAGCTTAACATGTAATCTAGCTACCAACCATCCACGGTTGCCGATTCCAAAAAGTGCAGCGTGCCACCTGAAGGTACTGTACATCCCATTTGGTGGTACTTTGACCCACCCTGGGCAACCTTGATTTAAGCCCATGGGTGGAGCAAGACACGCCACTGGGGCAGCACAGAATACACCCCCTTTGTTTTTCAGAAGTAGTATGCAACACAGAGTATGTGATGAATATGCCGTTTAAGCAGGTATGGACTGGATCCACAATTCGGCCCTGGCATTCGTGAACGCACGCTGGGCACGCGTAAGGCAGAGGGGGCGCACGGGCAGTGTCTCGAGTCAGGGGGCGTGAACTCGCGGCATGCCCATATATTTCTTAAAACGCACACAACGAAGGGGGGCGTGGACTCATGCCACCCCATTTTCTTGGAGATGCATGCTTGTGGCGGGGGACGGGCAAGCCAGAGAGCCGGAGGCATGTGACAGAAGTGCCAAATGGGAATCCGGCCCTGCCCATAAGGGCCAAATATGACACCCACAACATAAATGGTAATTGGTATACCAGCATCTGCTCATACACTTATCCTTCTTGCACAATATGGTGCAAGATCCCTGGCGATTTAGACACTCCGTCATGGGTAGCAATACACGTGCTGGAGTACATGTTTTCCTTCATTTTGCAGTTTATCCGCTAATAGCGTGCGCAGTACTTAGGATTATAACTTTTGTAGCAATAGCGTTGGTATAAAGTAGCAGATTGACGGATATTACATAGAAAGTCCATGGTGCACCAATCAGGGCCGTTTGGCACAATATGAGGATACTGTAACCGCAAATACCGTCAGATATAGTTATAGAATGAAATGTAGATGTTATGCAGTTGTCTGTCTCTGTATCCTTACGCCTTCAACTGCGCTACAGTATATACTACCGCTACTGGCCAACACCACACAGACACAGGTGTCGTCACTGCCTAGGAGACGTTAAGGGCATGCTATTGAGAAGTAAAGTTTGCAACATTTAAGTGATAGAAGGGGAAATGTATCAAAGTTTGAAGAGAGATAAAGTGGAGCGAGGTAAAGTACCAACCAATCGGCTCCTGTCAGTTTACAGGCTGTATTTGAAAAATGACAGGAGCTGATTGGTTGGTACTTTATCTCTCTCCACTTTATGTCTCTACACCAAACTCATTTTATTTGTTTAGCAAACACGCAAATCCTTAGCGCTGCAGGCGGGACATCCAGTTACAGGACGGCAGATGCCATGGGCCATGCAATACATCTTTCATGTAGATGTGCGTCTTTAAATCCAATCCAATTCAGCAAATTGTAATGTAAGCCGTGCCACGACTTTGTGACCTTTCAGAAACGCCAATGGTTAAATTTATAATCGTCCAATGAGAAACGTAAATACATAAAAACTTGAAGAATGTGGCCAATCAATGAAAGATGATAGATGCTGATAGATTAAATACATTTTGGGTCACTTGTGTTCATTGGCGGCTTCACATTGTCCCGCGATGCGCTGCCCTGCAATGTGTTGTCCCGCGCTGCAATGTCCCGTGCTGCATTGCCCTGTGATGTGGTGTCCTGCACTGCCCTGCGATGCATTGTGCCACGATGCGTTGCTCTGTGATGCATTGTCCTGCGATGTGTTGACCCGCGCTGCGTTGCCCTGTGATGTGTTGTCCTGCGATGTGTTGTCCTGCGATGTGTTGACCCGCGCTGCGTTGTCCTGTGATGTGTTGTCCTGTGATGCATTGTGCCGCGATACGTTGCTCTGTGATGCATTGTCCTGCGATGTGTTGTCCAGCGCTGCGTTGCCCTGTGATGTGTTGTCCTGTGATGTGTTGTCCTGTGATGCATTGTGCCACGATACGTTGCTCTGTGATGCATTGTCCTGCGATGTGTTGTCCAGCGCTGCGTTGCCCTGTGATGTGTTGTCCTGCGATGTGTTGACCCGCGCTGCGTTGTCCTGTGATGTGTTGTCCTGTGATGCATTGTGCCGCGATACGTTGCTCTGTGATGCATTGTCCTGCGATGTGTTGTCCAGCGCTGCGTTGCCCTGTGATGTGTTGTCCTGCAATGTATTGTGCCGCGATGCGTTGCTCTGTGATGCATTGTCCTGCAATGTGTTGCCCTGTGATGTGTTGTCCTGCGATGTATTGTGCCGCGATACGTTGCTCTGTGATGCATTGTCCTGCGATGTGTTGTCCAGCGCTGCGTTGCCCTGTGATGTGTTGTCCTGCGATGTATTGTGCCGCGATGCGTTGCTCTGTGATGCATTGTCCTGCGATGTGTTGCCCTGTGATGTGTTGTCCTGCGATGCATTGTGCCGCGATGCGTTGCTCTGTGATGCATTGTCCTGTGATGTATTGTCACGCGCTGCGTTGCCCTGCGATGCGTTGCTCTGTGATGCATTGTCCCGCGCTGCGTTGTCCTGCGATGTGGTGTCCTGCACTGCCCTGTGATGCATTGTGCCGCGATGCTTTGCTCTGTGATGCATTGTCCTGCGATGTGTTGTCCCGCGATGCGTTGCTCTACAATGCGTTGCTCTGTGATGCATTGTCCTGCGATGTGTTGACCCGCGCTGCGTTGCCCTGTGATGTGTTGTCCTGCGATGCATTGTGCCGCGATGCGTTGCTCTGTGATGCATTGTCCTGCGATGTGTTGACCCGCGCTGCGTTGCCCTGTGATGTGTTGTCCTGTGATGCATTGTGCCGCAATGCGTTGCTCTGTGATGCATTGTCCTGCGATGTGTTGTCCAGCGCTGCGTTGCTCTGTGATGTGTTGTCCTGTGATGCGCTGCTCTGTGATGCATTGTCCTGTGATGTGTTGTCCCACGCTGCGTTGCTCTGTGATGTGTTGTCCTGCGATGTATTGTGCCGCGATGCGTTGCTCTGTGATGCATTGTCCTGCGATGTGTTGTTCAGCGCTGCGTTGCCCTGCGATGCATTGTCCTGCGATGTGTTGCCCTGTGATGTGTTGTCCTGCGATGCATTGTGCCGCGATGCGTTGCTCTGTGATGCATTGTCCTGTGATGTATTGTCCCGCGCTGCGTTGCCCTGCGATGCGTTGCTCTGTGATGCATTGTCCCGCGCTGCATTGTCCTGCGATGCGTTGCCCTGTGATGTGGTGTCCTGCACTGCCCTGCGATGCATTGTGCCGCGATGCGTTACTCTGTGCATTGTGCCGCGATGCGTTGCTCTGTGATGCATTGTCCTGTGATGTGTTGTCCCGCGCTGCGTTACCCTGCGATGCGTTGCTCTGTGATGCATTGTCCCGCGCTGCGTTGTCCTGCGATGCGTAGCCCTGTGATGTGGTGTCCTGCACTGCACTGCGATGCATTGTGCCGCGATGCGTTTCTCTGTGATGCATTGTGCCGCGATGCGTTTCTCTGTGATGCATTGTGCCGCGATGCGTTGCTCTGTGATGCATTGTGCCGCGATGCGTTGCCCTGCGATGTGTTGCTCTGTGATGCATTGTCCCGCGCTGCGTTGTCCTGTTATGTGTTGTCCTGCGATGCGTTGCCCTGTGATGTGGTGTCCTGCACTGCCCTGCGATGCATTGTCCCGCGCTGCGTTGTCCTGTTATGTGTTGTCCTGCGATGCGTTGCCCTGTGATGTGGTGTCCTGCACTGCCCTGCGATGCATTGTGCCGCGATGCGTTGCTCTGTGATGCAGTGCCCTGTGATGTGGTGTCTTGCCTGCGATGTCCAGTGTGTATGCAACTTAACAATGGTGACTGTAGTTGCGGCTGAATGGACGTTGCACACGGCGCGCTGTCTCTTCCCATTTCCATTCTCCACAAAGAGTGAAAGGAGCATAGACAAAGCATTTACTGTGGCTGTGTACTGATCACCATTCTTTGTATACGCTGTTAATGCGCTGCACGGCAACGTGATACAGTATTATATAAAACCATCCACAAGTGCAAGGCCTAAAATAATCCCATATTACTATAAGAGACAGAGACGCTGACATAATGGAGACACTGCGAATGTCGACAGCTGCCATGTACTATTCACCTAACCCGAACCTTACCCCTAACCTAACCCCAACATTAGCTGTCAATGCCGATCACCATCTTAGTAGTCTATCACAGTGCAGAAGCGGGTTATCGAGAGTAAGAAACATAGAATGTGACAGCAGATCAGAACCACTTGGCCCATCTAGTCTGCCCCCTTCTTTTACCTTTTGGTAACCTCAACCCTATTTGATCCTTATGGGGTATATGCAATTAGCGGCGAATCGCGGCAAATTATCGGCCGTTTTTCAATTCGACAGTCTAATTTCGGCAAGTGGGTGCCGAAATTGACCATATGCAATAAAAAACGGATTCGATAGTCCCGCTGCCGAAAAACGGCCGATTTGACGGATTTGTTCCGTTTTTTTAAAAACGTGTAAAAACGGGAAAAAATTCGGAAAAAAATTGCGTGGGGTCCCCCCTCCAAAGCATAACCAGCCTCGGGCTCTTCGAGCCGGTCCTGGTTCTAAAAATCCGGGGGAAAAATGGACAGGGGATCCCCCGTATTTTTAAAACCAGCACCGGGCTCTGCGCCTGGTGCTGGTGCAAAAAATACGGGGGACAAAAAGAGTAGGGGTCCCCCGTATTTTTTACACCAGCATCGGGCTCCACTAGCTGGACAGATAATGCCACAGCCGGGGGTCACTTTTATACAGTGCCCTGCGGCCGTGGCATTAAAAATCCAACGTCACCCCTGGCCGGGGTACCCTGGGGGAGTGGGGACCCCTTCAATCAAGGGGTCCCCCCCCAGGCACCCAAGGGCCAGGGGTGAAGCCCGAGGCTGTCCCCCCCATCCAAGGGCTGCGGATGGGAGGCTGATAGCCTTGAGAAAATGTAAAGAATATTGTTTTTTCCTGTAGTACTACAAGTCCCAGCAAGCCTCCCCCGCAAGCTGGTACTTGGAGAACCACAAGTACCAGCATGCGGGAGAAAAATGGGCCCGCTGGTACCTGTACTTCTACTGGAAAAAAAATACCCAAATAAAAACAGGAGAGACACACCTTGAGAATAAAACTTTATTACACACCTGCCGACACATACTTACCTATGTTGACCCGCCGACTGCCACGTCTCCTGATCCGACGATCCGGGGTACCTGTGAATCAAATTATACTCGCCTCAATCCAGTGTCCAGATATAAATCCACGTACTTGGCAAAAAAACAAACCGCATTTACCCGAACCACGCACTGAAAGGGGTCCCATGTTTACACATGAGACCCCTTTCACCGAATGCCGGGACACCACGTGACTGCTGTCACCGAGGTCCCTTCAGCCAATCAGGAAGCACTACTTCGTTGCACTCACCTGATTGGCTGTATGCGCGTGTGACCTCAGACAGCGCATCGCAAAGCCTCTCCATTCTACTCAATGGTGGGAACTTTGCGGGTAGCGGTGGGGTTACCCGCGGTAGCCGCTGACCGTGGGTGACCTCACCGCTGACGCAAAGTTCCCACCATTGAGTATAATGGAGAGGCTTTGCGATGCGCTGTCTGAGGTCACACGCGCATACAGCCAATCAGGTGAGTGCAACGAAGTAGCGCTTCCTGATTGGCTGAAGGGACCTCGGTGACAGCAGTCACGTGGTGTCCCGGCATTCAGGGAAAGGGGTCTCATGTGTAAACATGGGACCCCTTTCAGTGCGTGGTCCGGGTAAATGCGGTTTGTTTTTTTGCCAAGTACGTGGATTTATATCTGGACACTGGATTGAGGCGAGTATAATTTGATTCACAGGTACCCCGGATCGTCGGATCAGGAGATGTGGCAGTCGGCGGGTCAACATAGGTAAATATGTTTGTGTCGGCAGGTGTGTAATAAAGTTTTACTCTCAAGGTGTGTGTCTCCTGTTTTTATTTGGGTATTTTTTTTCCAGTAGAAGTACAGGTACCAGCGGGCCCGTTTTTCTCCCGCATGCTGGTACTTGTGGTTCTCCAAGTACCAGCTTGCGGGGAGGCTTGCTGGGACTTGTAGTACTACAGGAAAAACCAATATTCTTTACATTTTCTCAAGGCTATCAGCCTCCCATCCGCAGCCCTTGGATGGGGGGGGGACAGCCTCGGGCTTCACCCCTGGCCCTTGGGTGGCTGGGGGGGGGGGGGGACCCCTTGATTGAAGGGGTCCCCACTCCCCCAGGGTACCCCGGCCAGGGGTGACTAGTTGGATATTTAATGCCACGGCCGCAGGGCACTGTATAAAAGTGATCCCCGGCTGTGGCATTATCTGTCCAGCTAGTGGAGCCCGATGCTGGTGTAAAAAATACGGGGGACCCCTACTCTTTTTGTCCCCCGTATTTTTTGCACCAGCACCAGGCGCAGAGCCCGGTGCTGGTTTTAAAAATACGGGGGATCCCCTGTCCATTTTTCCCCCGGATTTTTAGAACCAGGACCGGCTCGAAGAGCCCGAGGCTGGTTATGCTTTGGAGGGGGGACCCCACGCCATTTTTTCCCGGGATTTTACCATTCCATCTAAAAAAATAAAAAATAAAAATTTCTTAAAATATATAAATAATACTTGTGCCTCCCAAAAAGACAAACCAAGTACCTAATCCCTTCTAATATAAATAGATATGCTATTACCAATAAAAAAAAACACCAAAAAAAACATGTTTTAAATTTTTTTTATTAGTTTCACCCACCAAAATGTGGCGGATTGAAAATGACGAATTTACTGTCTAAAAGCACTGTTGTCGAATTTCCAAACTTCAATTGAATATACTTTTGTCGAATTGCCGCATTTGTACCATTGCAGAAAAGTCGAATTTGACAAAAGTCGAATTTCAAAAAGTCGAATTTGGAAAGTCCGTTTTTTTGACGGAAAGTACTGTATTGCATTGTTGATTTTTTTTTTTTCTTTAGCGAAAAAGTCCCGTTTTTCGACAATTTCGGGAATTCGACCGCAATTGCATATACCCCCATGTCTATCCCAAGCATGTTTAAATTGCTTTACTGTCTTAGCTTCTACCATATCTGATGGGAGGCTATTCCACTTGTCCACTACCTTTTCTGTGAAGTAATTTTTGCTCAAATTTCCCCTGAACCTCCCCCCTCCAGGTCTCAGAGCATGTCCTCGTGTCCTATTACTTCTCTCCCTGTGAGGAATGTCTCCCCCTGTACCGTGGTGATACCCCTGATATATGTGACAGTCTCTCTCATGTCCTCGTGTCCTATTACTTCTCTTCCTGTGAGGAATGTCTCCCCCTGTACCGTGGTGATACCCCTGATATATGTGACAGTCTCTCTCATGTCCTCGTGTCCTGCTACATCTCTACCTGTGAGGAATGTCTCCTCCTGTACCGTGGTGATACCCCTGATATATGTGACAGTCTCTATCATGTCCTCGTGTCCTAATACTTCTCTCCCTGTGAGGAATGTCTCCCCCTGTACCGTGGTGATACCCCTGATATATGTGACAGTCTCTATCATGTCCTCGTGTCCTAATACTTCTCTCCCTGTGAGGAATGTCTCCCCCTGTACCGTGGTGATACCCCTGATATATGTGACAGTCTCTCTCATGTCCTCGTGGTCTATTACTTATCTCCCTGTGAGGAATGTCTCCTCCTGTACCGTGGTGATACCCCTGATATATGTGACAGTCTCTCTCATGTCCTCGTGTCCTATTACTTCTCTCCCTGTGAGGAATGTCTCCCCCTGTACCGTGGTGATACCCCTGATATGTGTGACAGTCTCTATCATGTCCTCGTGGTCTAATACTTCTCTCCCTGTGAGGAATGTCTCCCCCTGTACCGTGGTGATACCCCTGATATATGTGACAATCTCTCTCATTTCCTCGTGTCCTATTACTTCTCTCCCTGTGAGGAATGTCTCCCCCCTGTACCGTGGTGATACCCCTGATATGTGTGACAGTCTCTATCATGTCCTCGTGGTCTAATACTTCTCTCCCTGTGAGGAATGTCTCCCCCTGTACCGTGGTGATACCCCTGATATATGTGACAATCTCTCTCATTTCCTCGTGTCCTATTACTTCTCTCCCTGTGAGGAATGTCTCCCCCCTGTACCGTGGTGATACCCCTGATATATGTGACAGTCTCTATCATGTCCTCGTATCCTTTTACTTCTCTACCTGTGAGGAATGTCTCCTCCTGTACCGTGGTGATACCCCTGATATATGTGACAGTCTCTCTCATGTCCTCGTGTCCTATTACTTCTCTTCCTGTGAGGAATGCACCATTTTAGTTGCCCTTATTTGTACAATCTCTAATGTATTAATATATTTTGGAAGATATGGCCTCCAGAACTGGACACAGTATTCTAGATGAGGCCGTACCAATGACCTATACCGGGGTATTATTACTTCTCTCTGCTGCCGATTCCTCTCCCTATGCACCAAGCATCTGACTAGCCTTCCTCATTGCTGTGTTACATTGCTTACCTGCCTTTATGTCACCTGAAATAGTGACTCCTAGAACTCTCTCCTCCTCAGTAGTCTCCAGTATAGTGCCATTAATACTATATTTATCCTTTATGTCACCTGAGATAGTGACTCCTAGATCCCTTTCCTCCTCAGTAGTTTCCAGTATAGCGCCATTAATACTATATTTATCCTTTATGTCACCTGAGATAGTGACTCCTAGATCCCTTTCCTCCTCAGTAGTTTCCAGTATAGTGCCATTAATACTGTATTTATCCTTTATGTCACCTGAAATAGTGACTCCTAGATCCCTTTCCTCCTCAGTAGTTTCCAGTATAGCGCCATTAATACTATATTTATCCTTTATGTCACCTGAGATGGTGACTCCTAGATCCCTTTCCTCCTCAGTAGTTCCAGTATAGTGCCATTAATACTATATTTATCCTTTATGTCACCTGAGATAGTGATTACTAGATCCCTTTCCTCCTCAGTAGTTTCCAGTATAGTGCCATTAATACTATATTTATCCTTTATGTCACCTGAAATAGTGACTCCTAGATCCCTTTCCTCCTCAGTAGTTTCCAGTATAGTGACATTAATACTATATTTATCCTTTATGTCACCTGAGATAGTGACTCTTAGATCCCTTACCTCCTCAGTAGTTTCCAGTATAATGCCATTAATACTATATTTATCCTTTATGTCACCTGAGATAGTGACTCCTAGATCCCTTACCTCCTCAGTAGTTTCCAGTATAGCGCCATTAATACTATATTTATCCTTTATGTCACCTGAGATAGTGACTCCTAGATCTCTTTACTCCTCAGTAGTTTCCAGTATAGTGCCATTAATACTATATTTATCCTTTATGTCACCTGAGATAGTGACTCCTAGATCCCTTTCCTCCTCAGTAGTTCCCAGTATAGTGCCATTAATACTATATTTATCCTTTGTCACCTGAAATAGTGACTCCTAGATCCCTTTCCTCCTCAGTAGTTTCCAGTATAGTGCCATTAATACTATATTTATCCTTTATGTCACCTGAAATAGTGACTCCTAGATCTCTTTCCTCCTCAGTAGTTCCCAGTATAGTGCCATTAATACTATATTTATCCTTTATGTCACCTGAAATAGTGACTCCTAGATCCCTTTCCTCCTCAGTAGTTTCCAGTATAGTGCCATTAATACTATATTTATCCTTTATGTCACCTGAAATAGTGACTCCTAGATCTCTTTCCTCCTCAGTAGTTTCCAGTATAGTGCCATTAATACTATATTTATCCTTTATGTCACCTGAGATAGTGACTCCTAGATCCCTTTCCTCCTCAGTAGTTTCCAGTATAGTGCCATTAATACTATATTTACCCTTTATGTCACCTGAGATAGTGACTCCTAGATCCCTTTCCTCCTCAGTAGTTCCCAGTATAGTGCCATTAATACTATATTTATCCTTTATGTCACCTGAAATAGTGACTCCTAGATCTCTTTCCTCCTCAGTAGTTTCCAGTATAGCGCCATAAATACTATATTTATCTTTTATGTCACCTGAGATAGTGACTCCTAGATCCCTTTCCTCCTCAGTAGTTTCCAGTATCGTGCCATTAATACTATTTCTCTATCGTCCTAAGTGGATGCTGGGGTTCCTGAAAGGACCATGGGGAATAGCGGCTCCGCAGGAGACAGGGCACAAAAAAGTAAAGCTTTACTAGGTCAGGTGGTGTGCACTGGCTCCTCCCCCCATGACCCTCCTCCAGACTCCAGTTAGATTTTGTGCCCGAACGAGAAGGGTGCAATCTAGGTGGCTCTCCTAAAGAGCTGCTTAGAGAAAGTTTAGTTTAGGTTTTTTTCTTTACAGTGAGTCCTGCTGGCAACAGGATCACTGCAACGTGGGACTTAGGGGGAAAGTAGTAAACTCACCTGCATGCAGAGTGGATTTGCTGCTTGGCTACTGGACACCATTAGCTCCAGAGGGATCGAACACAGGCCCAGCCGTGGAGTCCGGTCCCGGAGCCGCGCCGCCGACCCCCTTGCAGATGCTGAAGCGTGAAGAGGTCCGGAAACCGGCGGCTGAAGACTCCTCAGTCTTCATAAGGTAGCGCACAGCACTGCAGCTGTGCGCCATTTTCCTCTCAGCACACTTCACTGGGCAGTCACTGAGGGTGCAGAGCGCTGGGGGGGGGCGTTCTGAGAGGCAAATATAAACCTTATACAAGGCTAAAAATACCTCACATATAGCCCATAGGGGCTATATGGAGATATTTAACCCCTGCCTGACTGGAAAAATAGCGGGAGAAGAACCCGCCGAAAAAGGGGCGGGGCCTATCTCCTCAGCACACGGCGCCATTTTCTGTCACAGCTCCGCTGGTCAGAACGGCTCCCAGGTCTCTCCCCTGCACTGCACTACAGAAACAGGGTAAAACAGAGAGGGGGGGCACATTAATGGCTATATATATATATATATTAAAGCAGCTATAAGGGAGCACTTAATATAAGGATATCCCTTGTATATATAGCGCTTTGTGGTGTGTGCTGGCAGACTCTCCCTCTGTCTCCCCAAAAGGGCTAGTGGGTCCTGTCTTCATTAGAGCATTCCCTGTGAGTTTGCGGTGTGTGTCGGTACGTGGTGTCGACATGTATGAGGACGATATTGGTGTGGAGGCGGAGCAATTGCCAAATATGCAGATGTCACCCCCCAGGGGGTCGACACCAGAATGGATGCCTTTATTTGTGGAATTACGTGATGGTTTATCTTCCCTTAAACAGTCAGTTGAGGACATGAGGCGGCCGGACAATCAATTAATGCCTGTCCAGGCGCCTCAAACACCGTCAGGGGCTGTAAAACGCCCTTTGCCTCAGTCGGTCGACACAGACCCAGACACGGGCACTGATTCCAGTGACGACGGTAGAAATTCAAACGTATTTTCCAGTAGGGCCACACGTTATATGATTTTGGCAATGAAGGAGACGTTACATTTAGCTGATACTACAGATACCGTAAAACAGGGTATTATGTATGGTGTGAAAAAACTACAAACAGTTTTTCCTGAATCAGAAGAATTAAATGACGTGTGTGATGAAGCGTGGGTTGCTCCTGATAAAAAGTTGATAATTTCAAAAAAGTTATTGGCATTATACCCTTTCCCGCCAGAGGTTAGGGCGCGCTGGGAAACACCCCCTAAGGTGGACAAGGCGCTCACACGCTTATCCAAACAAGTGGCGTTACCCTCTCCTGAGACGGCCGCACTTAAGGATCCATCAGATAGAAAGATGGAAGTTATTCAAAAGAATATATACACACATGCAGGTGTTATACTACGACCAGCTATAGCAACTGCCTGGATGTGCAGTGCTGGAGTAGTTTGGTCAGAATCCCTGATTGAAAATATTGATACCCTAGATAGGGACAATGTTTTACTGTCGTTAGAACAAATAAAGGATGCATTTATCTATATGCGTGATGCACAGAGGGATATTTGCACACTGGCATCTCGGGTGAGTGCTATGTCCATTTCAGCCAGAAGAGCCTTATGGACACGACAGTGGACAGGCGATGCGGATTCAAAACGTCACATGGAGGTTTTGCCGTATAAAGGGGAGGAGTTATTTGGAGTTGGTCTATCAGACTTGGTGGCCACGGCTACTGCCGGGAAATCCACTTTTTTACCTCAAGTCACTCCCCAACAGAGAAAGGCACCGACCTTTCAACCGCAGCCTTTTCGCTCCTACAAAAATAAGAGAGCAAAGGGCTTGTCGTACCTGCCACGAGGCAGAGGAAGAGGGAAGAGACACCAACAGGCAGCTCCTTCCCAGGAACAGAAGCCCTCCCCGGCTCCTGCAAAAACCTCAGCATGACGCTGGGGCCTCTCAAGCGGACTCGGGGACAGTGGGGGGCCGTCTCAAAAATTACAGCGCGCAGTGGGCTCACTCGCAGGTAGACCCCTGGATCCTGCAGATAATATCTCAGGGGTACAGGTTGGAATTAGAGACGGATCCTCCTCATCGTTTCCTGAAGTCTGCCTTACCAACCGTCTCTTCCGAAAGGGAGAGGGTGTTGGAAGCCATTCACAAGCTGTACGCTCAGCAGGTGATAGTCAAAGTACCCCTATTACAACAAGGAAAGGGGTATTATTCCACTCTATTTGTGGTACCGAAGCCGGATGGCTCGGTAAGGCCTATTCTAAATCTGAAGTCCTTGAACCTCTACATAAAAAAGTTCAAGTTCAAGATGGAGTCACTCAGAGCAGTGATAGCGAACCTGGAAGAAGGGGACTTTATGGTATCCTTGGACATCAAGGATGCGTATCTACACGTTCCGATTTACCCCGCACACCAGGGGTACCTCAGGTTCATTGTTCAAAACTGTCACTATCAGTTTCAGACGCTGCCGTTCGGATTGTCCACGGCGCCTCGGGTCTTTACCAAGGTAATGGCCGAGATGATGATTC
This sequence comes from Pseudophryne corroboree, assembly GCF_028390025.1. Lineage (NCBI taxonomy): Eukaryota > Metazoa > Chordata > Amphibia > Anura > Myobatrachidae > Pseudophryne > Pseudophryne corroboree. Next base: position 6,538,233 of record NC_086450.1, on the reverse strand, counting down.
TTCTTCGAAGAAAAGACGTATTAGTTATCCCATACTTGGACGATCTCCTAATAAGGGCAAGGTCCAGAGAACAGCTGGAGACAGCTTTAGCACTATCTCAAGAGGTGCTAAGACAACACGGGTGGATTCTGAATATTCCAAAATCCCATTTAATCCCGACAACTCGTCTGCTGTTCCTAGGAATGATTCTGGACACGGTTCAGAAAAAGGTTTTCCTTCCAGAGGGAAAAGCCAAGGAGTTATCCGATCTGGTCAGGAACCTCCTAAAACCAGGAAAAGTGTCAGTACATCAATGCACAAGAGTCCTGGGAAAAATGGTGGCTTCTTACGAAGCAATTCCATTCGGCAGATTCCATGCAAGAATATTCCAAAGGGATCTGTTGGACAAATGGTCAGGGTCGCATCTGCAGATGCACCTGCGAATAACCCTGTCACCAAAGACAAGGGTGTCACTTCTGTGGTGGTTGCAGAAGGTTCACCTATTAGAAGGCCGCAGATTCGGCATTCAGGATTGGATCCTGGTGACCACGGACGCCAGCCTGAGAGGCTGGGGAGCAGTCACACAAGGAAGAAACTTCCAGGGAGTATGGACGAGTCTGGAAAAGTCTCTTCACATAAACATTCTGGAACTAAGAGCAATCTACAATGCTCTAAGCCAGGCGGAACTTCTCCTGCAAGGAAAGCCGGTGTTGATTCAGTCGGACAACATCACGGCGGTCGCCCATGTAAACAGGCAGGGCGGCACAAGAAGCAGGAGTGCAATGGCAGAAGCTGCCAAGATTCTTCGCTGGGCGGAGAATCACGTGATAGCACTGTCAGCAGTGTTCATCCCGGGCGTGGACAACTGGGAAGCAGACTTCCTCAGCAGACACGATCTTCATCCGGGAGAGTGGGGTCTACATCCAGAAGTCTTCAACATGTTAATAGACCGTTGGGAAAGACCAATTGTAGACATGATGGCGTCTCGCCTCCACAAGAAACTGGACAAATATTGCGCCAGGTCAAGAGATCCACAGGCAATAGCTGTGGACGCACTGGTAACTCCTTGGGTGTACCAGTCAGTGTATGTGTTTCCTCCTCTGCCGCTCATACCAAAGGTATTGAAGATCATACGGCAAAGAAGAGTAAGAACAATACTAGTGGTTCCGGATTGGCCGAGAAGGACTTGGTATCCGGAACTTCAAGAGATGCTCACGGACGAACCGTGGCCTCTACCTCTGAGAAGGGACCTGCTACAGCAGGGTCCCTGTCTTTTTCAAGACTTACCGCGGCTGCGTTTGACGGCATGGCGGTTGAACGCCAGATCCTAAAAGGGAAAGGCATTCCAGAAGAAGTCATTCCTACCTTGATTAAGGCACGGAAGGAAGTCACCGTGAAACATTATCACCGCATTTGGCGAAAATATGTAGCGTGGTGCGAGGATCGGAGGGTTCCGACGGAGGAATTCCAACTGGGTCGTTTCCTACATTTCCTGCAATCAGGATTATCTATGGGTCTCAAATTGGGATCCATTAAGGTTCAAATTTCGGCCCTGTCAATATTCTTCCAAAAAGAATTGGCCTCTGTCCCTGAGGTCCAGACTTTTGTCAAGGGAGTACTGCATATACAGCCTCCTGTGGTGCCTCCGGTGGCACCGTGGGATCTAAATGTAGTTTTAGATTTCCTCAAATCCCATTGGTTTGAACCATTGAAAAAGGTGGATTTGAAATATCTCACATTGAAAGTGACTATGTTACTAGCCCTGGCCTCTGCCAGGAGAGTATCTGAATTGGCGGCTTTATCTTATAAAAGTCCTTATCTAATCTTCCATTCGGATAGGGCAGAACTGCGGACTCGTCCGCATTTTCTCCCTAAAGTGGTATCAGCATTTCATCTGAACCAACCTATTGTGGTGCCTGCGGCCACTAGCGACTTGGAGGACTCCAAGTTGTTGGACGTTGTCAGAGCCTTAAAAATATACATTGCAAGGACGGCTGGAGTCAGAAAATCTGACTCGCTGTTTATATTGTATGCACCCAACAAGTTGGGCGCACCTGCTTCTAAGCAGTCGATTGCTCGTTGGATTTGTAACACAATTCAACTTGCACATTCTGTGGCAGGCCTGCCACAGCCTAAAACTGTAAAAGCCCACTCCACAAGGAAGGTGGGCTCATCTTGGGCGGCTGCCCGAGGGGTCTCGGCATTACAACTCTGCCGAGCAGCTACGTGGTCGGGGGAGAACACGTTTGTAAAATTTTACAAATTTGATACCCTGGCAAAGGAGGACCTGGAGTTCTCTCATTCGGTGCTGCAGAGTCATCCGCACTCTCCCGCCCGTTTGGGAGCTTTGGTATAATCCCCATGGTCCTTTCAGGAACCCCAGCATCCACTTAGGACGATAGAGAAAATAAGAATTTACTTACCGATAATTCTATTTCTCGGAGTCCGTAGTGGATGCTGGGCGCCCATCCCAAGTGCGGATTATCTGCAATACTTGTACATAGTTATTGTTAACTAATTCGGGTTATTGTTAAGGAGCCATCTTTAAGAGGCCCTTTCTGTTGTCATACTGTTAACTGGGTTTAGATCACAAGTTGTACGGTGTGATTGGTGTGGCTGGTATGAGTCTTACCCGGGATTCAAAATGCCTCCCTTATTGTGTATGCTCGTCCGGGCACAGTACCTAACTGGAGTCTGGAGGAGGGTCATGGGGGGAGGAGCCAGTGCACACCACCTGACCTAGTAAAGCTTTACTTTTTTGTGCCCTGTCTCCTGCGGAGCCGCTATTCCCCATGGTCCTTTCAGGAACCCCAGCATCCACTACGGACTCCGAGAAATAGAATTATCGGTAAGTAAATTCTTATTATTTATCCTTTATGTCACCTGAGATAGTGACTCCTAGATCCCTTTCCTCCTCAGTAGTTCCCAGTATAGTGCCATTAATACTATATTTATCTTTTATGTCACCTGAAATAGTGACTCCTAGATCCCTTTCCTCCTCAGTAGTTTCCAGTATCGTGCCATTAATACTATATTTATCCTTTATGTCACCTGAGATAGTGACTCCTAGATCCCTTTCCTCCTCAGTAGTTCCCAGTATAGTGCCATTAATACTATATTTATCCTTTATGTCACCTGAAATAGTGACTCATAGATCCCTTTCCTCCTCAGTAGTCTCCAGTATAGTGCCATTAATACTATATTTATCCTTTATGTCACCTGAAATAGTGACTCCTAGATCTCTTTCCTCCTCAGTAGTTTCCAGTATAGTGCCATTAATACTATATTTATCCCATTATGTCACCTGAGATAGTGACTCCTAGATCCCTTTCCTCCTCAGTAGTTACCAGTATAGTGCCATTAATACTATATTTATCTTTTATATCACATGAAATAGTGACTCCTAGATCCCTTTCCTCCTCAGTAGTTTCCAGTATAGTGCCATTGATACTATATTTATCCTTTATATCACATGAAATAGTGACTCCAAGATCCCTTTCCTCCTCAGTAGTTTCCAGTATAGCGCCATTACTACTATATTTATCTTTTATATCACATGAAATAGTGACTCAAAGATCCCTTTCCTCCTCAGTAGTTTCCAGTATAGCGCCATTAATATTATATTAATCCTTTATGTCACCTGAAATAGTGACTCCTAGATCCCTTTCCTCCTCAGTAGTCTCCAGTATAGTGCCATTAATACTATATTTATCCTTTATGTCACCTGAGATAGTGACTCCTAGATCCCTTTCCTCCTCAGTAGTTCCAGTATACTGCCATTAATACTATATTTATCCTTTATGTCACCTGAAATAGTGACTCCTAGATCCCTTTCCTCCTCAGTAGTTTCCAGTATAGTGCCATTAATACTAGATTTAGCCTGAAATAGTGACTCCTAGATCCCTTTCCTCCTCAGTAGTTCCAGTATACTGCCATTAATACTATATTTATCCTTTATGTCACCTGAAATAGTGACTCCTAGATCCCTTTCCTCCTCAGTAGTTTCCAGTATAGTGCCATTATACTATATTTATCCTTTATGTCACCTGAGATAGTGACTCCAAGATCCCTTTCCTCCTCAGTAGTTTCCAGTATAGTGCCATTATACTATATTTATCCTTTATGTCACCTGAAATAGTGACTCCTAGATCCCTTTCCTCCTTAGTAGTTCCCAGTATAATGCCATTAATACTATATTTATCCTTTATGTCACCTGAAATAGTGACTCCTAGATCCCTTTCTTCCTCAGTAGTCTCCAGTATAGTGCCATTAATACTATATTTATCCTTTATGTCACCTGAAATAGTGACTCCTAGATCCCTTTCCTCCTCAGTAGTTTCCAGTATAGTGCCATTAATACTATATTTATCCTTTATGTCACCTGAAATAGTGACTCCTAGATCCCTTTCCTCCTCAGTAGTTTCCAGTATAGTGCCATTAATACTATATTTATCCTTTATGTCACCTGATATAGTGACTCCTAGATCCCTTTCCTCCTTAGTAGTTCCCAGTATAATGCCATTCATACTATATTTATCCTTTATGTCACCTGAGATAGTGACTCCAAGATCCCTTTCCTCCTCAGTAGTTTCCAGTATAGTGCCATTATACTATATTTATCCTTTATGTCACCTGAGATAGTGACTCCTAGATTCCTTTCCTCCTCAGTAGTCCCCAGTATAGTGCCATTAATACTATATTTATCCTGTCACCTGAAATAGTGACTCCTAGATCCCTTTCCTCCTCGGTAGTTCCCAGTATAGTGCCATTAATACTATATTTATCCTTTATGTCACCTGAAATAGTGACTCCTAGATCCCTTTCCTCCTCAGTAGTTCCCAGTATAGTGCCATTAATACTATATTTATCCTTTATGTCACCTGAAATAGTGACTCCTAGATCCCTTTCCTCCTCGGTAGTTCCCAGTATAGTGCCATTAATACTATATTTAGACAGCGGATTTCTGAGACCCAAGTGCATAATTTAGCATTTTTTTGCATTAAACTGTAATTGCCACGCTCTTGACCATTCCTCTAGTCTACCTAGATCCTCGATCATTTGTTTTACGCCTCCTGGTGTGTATACCCTGTTGCATACCTTTGTGTCATCTGCAAAAAGGCATACTTTCCCTTTAATGCTATTCGCAATGTCACCAATGAAGATATTATAAAGCACTGGTCCAAGTACAGATCCCTGGGGTACACCACTTGTAACCTGTTCATATAAAGGGGCTTGGACTTGGACCACCAAAAGTGGTGGGTAGTTAAGTTAGAAGGTTGAGTGGATACTTTTGTTGCTTCTAGAGGTTTGATAGTTGTGTTTGCGCACTTTGAGCGGTATCCTTGTTGTTGGTTGTGATTGGGCATTGCAGATTGGCCGATTCTTGGCCATTCTTTCTATGCCACCATACTTTTCAGAAGAAGTATTTAGATCTCATTAAATAAGCAGCTAATATTTTTCTGCTAATTACATTTATTCCCAATACCTATAGCTTTTAATTATTTTTTTTACCCTGCTGTACTGAGCTGTAAAAGAATGATATTTAAATCTTAACCTAAAACACTTTTTAATAAAACTAGATCTGATTATAGTCTCCGCTCATATTTGTTCTGTCTGGCGGAGGAAATAGCCAGGCAGGAGTTTATTTTAGGAAATCTACTGACCGTAGCATTAAAACCTAAAATAAAAGGTGGCGTATATAAAAGAAATATTGCTAAAATTGACAAAGTTATAAGTAAATGTTCAGGAGTTAATGAATCTCTGCTATGGCATTAAAATATAAATATGACTGATGGTATTACAATCAGAGTATTTGCAGACTCTGCTATATATAATTAAAGCAAATTTCACATCTAATGAATTGGAATGATAGTATATTAAAAAGAAAGGGATGAAAATACATTTAATAAAGTTTTCATTCTATAAAAACATAAATCCATAATAAGCAATATCCAATAAAGTGAGGTTGCACCCAAGTCAAATTTTGCCCAGGACTAATGGATAGACCTACAAATAATTGCAATGGACAATGAAACAACAACATTATCATCTCTACCATGGTGTGGTCCGGTCAGTAAACATCAGACTTGGCCCATCAGATTCTGCACAAGGCATAGAGGTTCCATTTGCAAGTTATGTGCTACACAGAATCCTATCAGACATTTCTCTACACCGCAGAAGCTGCTGTGTCGGTGTAACCCAGACATTTGATTGATGTATTGCATTGAATTCACTTTTTTTCTATCACAAACCATCCAGTGCTGGAAAGTTTCATCAAACATTTCTCATTTTAAAATACGATGCCTAAAATCTTTCACCCAAACGCTAGTAGACTTTGTAACGCCATCAATCACGGGTGGATTAAAATGCATAATAGCAACCTTCCAATGCTTTCTGATTTATGACGTATGCATAATCCCAGAAGCTTTCTATTAAATAGACCATTTTCATATGTATGTGGCTACAACACGACCGCAGGAGATTTATATCCATTTTAAGCAAATAGTTTGGAAAATTCGATTGCCAGTCAGGAGGCGGTGAAAGGAGATTGGCTGAGCAGGTGCGTTCAGTGCAATTTCAATGCAAGAGTAGATATGCACCACAAATGGAGTTCAGATCGTTTAGTTCAAAAGAATTCTGCAGAAAGCGGTTCCACTTTTATGTTCACTTGTTTTGTGGAATCTTTGATCGTATTTGGTATTAGTGTCGGGCAACAGTAGGGCGCCCCAACACAAGCGGTAAATAAACCAATGTGAAGCTTGAGAATAACCAGTAGCGTTCTGTTTGGGGGGGGTTTCTATGGCAATGATGGTAAGAGTGAAGTGTCTCAATATAAAGTAAAAGAATTACTTTATAACAATTACATGTTGCATGTTTTCACTTGTTCTCCAATTCCATTGAGAGAGTACTAGGCACCCCCGGTGTTCACCCCTCTCTCCCCACCTTGTGTGGGAATAGTGGGAGTGGGATGGAGCAGACAGAGGCGTGGAGTGTGAGTGCCAGTGCCAGCTGCTGCTCTTCTGTGTCACCGATAGGTGGCGCTGTGTCATCTCTGCACCACACTCCCAGCAGCGGCGCCACTACAGATGAGAATAAAGGTGGTGCACACATTTCTCCCCATTGCCAGTAAACAAGGAACTGGGAATGACTAATATGAAATCATAACGTGCACCTAGAAGAATAAATGCATTAAACAAAAGGCAGCGTTTCAGACGAACGCCTTCGGACGCATAATCATAGCGCCAGCGCAGATTTATTGATTATTAGTAGCAATCTACAGTTGTGTTGATTTTAACATTTTTGCATTGAAATGTGAGAGGAATACATATAGAGACAGATAGATGGGAGATCCCCTTTTGATCACCTTGTCTGGCTCATCCCTACCATCTATAGGCACCGCAAGACCCATCCATACCACCTATAAGTACTGTTTCAGCCATCCCTAACATCTACCTGCACCGTGCGACCCATCCCTACCACCTATAGATGCTATCTGACCCACCCCTACCATCTATAGACACCATGTGACCCATCCCTACCCCCTATAGATGCTATCTGACCCATCCCTACCATCTATAGATGCTATCTGACCCATCCCTACCATCTATAGACACCATGTGACCCATCCCTACCCCCTATAGATGCTATCTGACCCATCCCTACCATCTATAGATGCTATCTGACCCATCCCTACCATCTATAGACACCATGTGACCCATCCCTACCACTTATAGATACTATGTGACTCATCCCTACCACCTATAGATGCTATCTGACCCATCCCTACCATCTAAAGACACTGTGCGACCCATCCCTAACATCTATATACGTCAGGTGACCCATCACTAACATCTATATACGCCATGTGACCCATCCATACCATCTATAGACCTTGTGCGATCCATCCCTAACATCTATAGACGTCAGGTGACCCATCCCTAACATCTATATACGCCATGTGACCCAGCCCTAACATCTATATACACCATGTGACCCATCCCCATAATCTAAAGACGCTGTGTGACCCATCTCTTCCACCTATAGATGCAGTGTGACCCATCCCTTCCATCTATATATGCCGTGTAACCCACCCCTTCCATCTATAGAAACCATGTGACCCACCCCTACCATCTATAGACAAAATGTGACCCATCCCTACCATCTATAGACACCATGTGACCCATCCCTACCATCTATAGACACCATGTGTCCCATCCCTACCATCTATAGACCTTGTGTGACCCATCCCTACCATCTATAGACACCATGTGACCCATCCCTACCATCTATAGACACCATGTGTCCCATCCCTACCATCTATAAACCTTGTGTGACCCATCCCTACCATCTATAGACCTTGTGTGACCCATCCCTACCATCTATAGACCTTGTGTGACCCATCCCTACCATCTACAGACCTTGTGTGACCCATCCCTACCATCTATAGACCTTGTGTGACCCATCCCTACCATCTACAGACCTTGTGTGACCCATCCCTACCATCTATAGACCTTGTGTGACCCATCCCTACCATCTACAGACCTTGTGTGACCCATCCCTACCATCTATAGACCTTGTGTGACCCATCCCTACCATCTATAGACCTTGTGTGACCCATCCCTACCATCTATAGACCTTGTGTGACCCATCCCTACCATCTATAGACCTTGTGTGACCCATCCCTACCATCTACAGACCTTGTGTGACCCATCCCTACCACCTATAGATGCTGTCTGACCCACACCTATCAACTCTAGATGCTGTGTGACCCATCCCTACCATCTGTAGACCCTGTGTGACTCATCCCTACCATATATATATATATATATATATATATATATATATATACACACACACATATATACATACACATATATACATACATACACACACCATGTGACCAATCCCTACCCTCCATTGATGCCGTGTGAACCACCCTTACCATCTATAGATGATGTGTGACCCACCTCTACAATATACAAGTGCTGTGTGCCCCATCCCAACCATCTATATACACTATGCCCTTCCCTTACAGCTATAAACTTACTGCCTTAACATATAAAAGAGCAATCAGCTGTAGCATGTGACACGTGTACAGATAATGTGTGTGTGTGTGTGTGTGTGTGTGTGTGTGTGTGTGTGTGTGTGTGTGTGTGTGTGTGTGTGTGTGTGTGTGTGTGTAATAATAATGTATATATTTGCATTTTCATGTCAACTTAAAGAGAATAAAACACAAAATATGTAAAAATTAAAGGCGTATAAATGACAAACCACAATACAATACCCGCAGCACTGAATCGTCTTACACTTCCCTGTATATGTTACTGCGACACAAAACTACAAATCACTGAAAGCCACCAGAATTTATTTTCAATTAATATTTAATCTATTTCACAAGATTAAGATGATAGAGCTGTAAGTGAGAAAAGTTAGAGAGAAATACCTTTTATTGTAACACAACTTACGGCACCAGACAGAGCGACAATTAGTAATCTCTCATTTTCCTCTAGTTACAAATTTACTTCTATTCAACTCACTAAATCTTTGCTGCCTCCAAGGGGTGGAAAGTGGGATATTTTTTTTATTATTATTTTTTGTTTGGTTCTAAATAAGCAGAACAGATATTTTCTTGATTTTTCTTAAATGCTGACCCCAACATGTCGCGACATCCCCGGGAGTTACGGCAATTGGGCAGAATTTTTTTATTGTGAACATGCGTGAAGCCAAATACTGATCGTATCAAAACATCCTTGTTGGGCGTGATGGACTGCGCAGTTGATGGAGGACTCATCAGTTTACGTGTTATTATTGGAGTGCACTCACAGGGGTGGGGGAGGGGGGGAGTGACTCTGGGATTTATAAATGGGAACAGACAATTCTCCACTTTTACCGTGCAATTGCTGAGGTTTTTTGGTCAGAAAGGCGGGGTAACAGTTTGTGCGGCCAGCTACAGCGCTGCATCGTAAGGTAATCCTATTCTGCGCGTTTTAGCAGCTGACGTAGGAATGTGTTACGGTTACGATATATATTCGTAGCAGTAATGAGGCCATCTTGCCTTATTTTATTTATTTTAAATGTTAACTCCATTTAGACAGGTCGGATACAAAGATCCTGCATTTCCATTGTTCTTAATATTCTGGAATAGAACAAAACACATACCGTATATACTCGAGTATAAGTCGACCCGAATATAAGCCGAGGCACCTAATTTTACCACAAAAAACTGGGAAAAATTACTGACTCGAGTATAAGCCTAGGGTGGGAAATGCACGGTGCCAGGGGTTTTCATGCTCAGGGTGTCATGCTCGTTGCCAGGGGTTTCATGCGGTAGGTGTTATGCTTGTTGCCAGGGGGTAATGCTTGTTGCTAGGGTTGTGCCCCCAGTGCCATATATACCCCCAGTGACAGATATCCCCCCACAGTGCCAGATAAAAACATGCCCCCGTTGCTTTGCTCCCAGTAGTTATGCCCCTTCTTTCTTTGCCCCCAGTAGTTGTGCCCCCTCTTTCATTGCCCCCAGTAGTTATGCCCTCTCTTTCTTTGCCCCCAGTAGTTGTGCCCCCTCTTTCATTGCCCCCAGTAGTTATGCCCTCTCTTTCTTTGCCCCCAGTAGTTGTGCCCCCTCTTTCATTGCCCCCAGTAGTTATGACCCCTCTTTCTTTGCCCCCAGTAGTTGTGCCCTCTTTCTTTGCCCCCTGTTGTGTGCCCCCGTCGCCGCTTACAAACACACAAAAACAATACTTACCACTGCCCCGCTCCTGCTTCCCGACCGCTTCTTCTGCTGCTGCGCTGCTCCGCTCCGTCTGTCCGCCCGCTCCGGCGCCCGCTTCCCGGCACCCGATCATCTCTATGGGAGAGACGTCATGACGTCTCTCCCATAGCAACGCCGCACAGACACTAGAGGTCAATAATGACCTCTAGTGTCTGTCCCTGGAGCCGGCTGCAGCGGATGCCCACACAGCCCACGGCGTCTGCTACAGCCGTTGACTCGAGTATAATCCGAGGGGGGCTTTTTCAGCATAGAAAAATGTGCTGAAAAAGACGGCTTATACTCGAGTATATACGGTATGTAGTAAATTCAGCATTATGCATCTTCCACATTCTGATCTCATTTGGAGACTCAGGTCTGATGCGTAGATGGGGGAATATGCAATAGCCTCCGAGTTGCAGGCAGCTGAATGAAATTGGTGATTTAGGGGTCTATTTACTAATCCTTGGATGGAGATAAAGTATCAGCCAATAGGCCCCTAACTGTCATTTTTCAAACACAGCCTTTGGCAAGGCGGTTAGGAGCTGATTGGCGGGTACTTTGGTGGTCATTCCGAGTTGATCGCTAGCTGCATTTGTTCGCGGCGCAGCGATCAGGCTAAAAAAACGGCAGTTCTGCGTATGCGGCACAATGTGCACGCGCGGCGTACGGGCACAACGAACGATGCGGTTTTGCACAGGGTCTAGCGATGCATTTCAGTCGCGCTGGTTGCCGCAGAGTGATTGACATGAAGTGGGCGTTTCTGGGTGGCAACTGACCGTTTTCAGGGAGTGTTTGGAAAAACGCAGGCGTGCCAGGGAAAACGCAGGCGTGGCTGGGCGAATGCTAGGCGGGTGGGTGACGTCAAATCCGGAACTGAATAGTCTGATGTGATCGCAAGCGCTGAGTAGGTTTTGAGCTACTCAAACTACACAAAAAATTTTTGCAGGCGCTCTGCTATACAACCGTTCACACTTCTGCTAGGCTAAAATACACTCCCAGTGGGCGGCGGCATAGCGTTTGCACGGCTGCTAAAAACTGCTAGCGAGCGAGCAACTCAGAATGACCCCCATTATCTTCAGCAACTTTATCTCCATTCAAGACTTCGTAAATAGACCCCTTAGTCACTAGATTAAAAGCAGCAAAAAGTGCATATACCTCCTGGTGTTACTTACGACCTGTGACTTGTGCGTATTCATGCAAAAAGCTCTGTAATAATAGAAGGCAGAATGATGGCCTGGCGTCTCATCTATTTAGTAGGTGACTCATATGATGTAAGTTAGTGACACAGACCTCTATTCACGTACATTTTCTCATTAAAGATGCGGAAAGGAGCGTTTCCACATTTGTAACGCAACCCCGCTATTCAGCAAAGCGCTATCAGGGAAGATGATGCAATTAACTTCTGCGTTCATACCCATCTCGCTGAATATCGCACAGTAGGGATCACGCCATTGATCTCACTGTGGTTTAACGTCTTATGCTATTTAGCAAGCATGAAAACGTTACACCACCCAAAAAATCTTTACTTCATATAACGCCATTTCAGAATGGCGTTATATAAAGAAAATCCTTAATTTTGATGAATAGTGCAGGAACCGTTGGACATTGTCCCATCAGTCCCTGCTAGATATTGTGACGAGCGGCAATTGTGTGTGTGTGCAGCTCCAGCCTCGTGTTGCTGCACGGTGTAAAAGTGTCGAGTTGGAATAATCCGGATCGAGTGACCCGGTATTCCAACTCGGGTAGTTTGCAGGGTTGAACACGTGTTCAACCTGGCAAACTGTGCAGTGTAAGCAGGAGCGGGGTCGCATCGACCCGACTTCACATGGGCTGCTCTGCAACTGCCACTGGCAAGGAAGTCCAGACTTAAGGTTCAGGAGATTTTGTGATGAGTCAGTGGTAATTTCCTTAGATATTACAGATATAAGTACTTAACCAACCTATAGGTTGGGTTGATTGTTAAGTTGTCAACAGTGATCGAGATATCAGGTTGGTAACTACTCCTGGCTGGTGGAAATATAATTAATTCTGTTTTGAAAACGTTAAGCGTGAGGTGGCGAGATGACATCAAAGATGAAACAGCAGACAGGCATTCAGTGACACAAAACAAATCTGGGGAGGATAGGTAGATTTGAGTATTATTTGCGTACAGATGACACTGAAATCCGAAGGAGCTGATCATTTTGTCAAGAGATGAGGTATAGATTGAGCAATAAGGAATACGCACTCCTAATTAATGGTAAATATTAATCATGTGAACGACCGACTCTGACACAGAAGTAGCATTTTGTTAGTGTCAGGTTTGTGACATTACTCTGGAAATGCACTGTATGGTATGGAAACCAGATTGGTCCATCTCACGGGATATATAAATACAAGACACATTGTGATCTAAATCCTGCAAGCGTTGTATATAATGGGTCTCACTCCCTTTCAGCATCTGAGAGGTTAATAAATATTGGGCTTAGCAGAACGACGTTGTGGGTCGTACAAGACATTACAGCAGAAGCAGAACTGAACAGTATCCAAACAAACAACGCGCTGGAACATAAAATACATTTAGAAGGTCATTAGAAGGAAATAAGTAATAGAAAATGAAAACTGTTATGCCGATCTGTTTGCTCGAGTGTACGACGTCGATGGCGAGCAGGCTTGTTAGAAAATGATTTCTTGCGGCACTAATTAATGAGGCCACTCTCTTCACAGCTGCTCCGTGTGAGACATTGAATGCAAATCCCAGATTCTGCAACTCGAATGAGACGCAAAAGCATTAGAAAGATGGATTGCTGTAGTGGAAGTAAATGGGAGGGTGCATCTGGAAGTTGATGCATCTTAGAGAGTACATTGTGTCTACAAATCCCGTTCCGCCACACAAGTGGATTCCTGCCGGTCATGAGTGGGGCAGCCCAAGTAAGACACAGAGGCGGCACTCAGCCAGCGTGACCTCCCCACTGATATTAATCAGCGAACAGCTGGATTTTAAATGTTCACTTGCTGCGAAAAGCCTACACAATCTGAAAGCACTCAATGGACTGTATGTAGCAGATCCAGCATGAAGAGCTGAACTGTAGACGGTCCTGCAGACATGCAGTAGTTGGGGACACTTAAGAAAACTGCTCTGCGGTAACTGTGCAGGGAAAGTAGTGATGCCATCTACTGCCGAGAAGATGGTTCTTTTTCTAGTGTAATTTACAAGATAGAAAGTAGCATTGTCTTAAGGCTTTTCATTAACATAAGATTTGTGGTTACGAGAGCAATGGGGGGGCAGCCCTGTAACATTAGATAGACTTGCTCGGTGATTTCAGAGGGTCTGGAAGGTCTCGCTAGGTCCATGCTTTTTAGATGTCCTTGAAAGTGTAACATATAATAAACATGAAAGCAATATCATCCTACATTTCTCCATCTCTGACATCCTGCATTATTCAAGGCAGGAAAATCTTCTTCTCGAGATGATTTAAATATTTATTTAAAAGTAAATTAGTTTAAAGGAGGTCATCTTATTTTCCCCATAAGGTCAATGCGGTGATACAACGGTAATGCCAATCAGTTTCAGATTATATAGAATTACCAAGCAGTATCTATGAATAAAGCATGGATTTCAGATTCCTGGTAATAGATATTCAGAGGACGGCTGCTACCCGCATAGTCCGCCCCACTGCATGTGAGCAGGAGATTTTCCAGCACAGCAATCTCTCCCGACACGGAATCAGTGACAGGTGGAAATAACCATTGTCCTCCTCAGACGTACAAATCACACGTATTGGGCGCCAGCGCTGGCGTGGGCGGTGCTGTGGGCACTCAATTAGTCAATGCTCAGAGGTGCCTGGCTCCACAAAGAGAAGAAGCTGTCAATAAAGACTCGGGATGTCATTTTATACCAAAGAAATGTTATATATCTACTTATCCGTCACCTGTCATAGGCCGGATGAGAGCTTCACAGTGCAAATTGCAAAGCATCGGCCATGAATAACAGTGTACTGGGCTTATTCCCACGTGCATTATTACGGGTCAGGGAATTCAGGAGAATAGCTTGGCTCATGGAATAAATACTGTAGTACAGGGATATAATGCAGACTTCAACCTGTGACCTATGTGCTTTGGAAATATGGAAACCACCAGGGAATTACGCTGCGGCTGCTTTACGGTGTCCAGAACAAAATTCCCGCATTTGATAACTGTATAATGTTTTCCAAAATGCCGCAATAAGTAAAAAATGAAAACATAAAAAAAAAAATACTGTTCAAGCCTGTACTAGCCTATTGTGTTCTCGTTACATTTGTAAACACCTTTTTCTCCAGAGGATTTTTTTATTTCTCTTACGTCCTAGAGGATGCTGGGGACTCCGTAAGGACCATGGGGTATAGACGGGCTCCGCAGGAGATAGGGCACCTAAAAAGAACTTTGACTATGGGTGGCACTGGCTCCTCCCTCTATGCCCCTCCTCCAGACCTCAGTTAGATCTTGTGCCCAGAGGAGAATGGGTGCACTGCAGAGAGCTCTCCAGAGTTTTCTGTGGAAAAAGAATTTTGTTAGGTTTTTTATTTTCAGGGAGTCCTGTTGGCAACAGGCTCCCTGCATCGTGGGACCGAGGAGAGAGAAGCAGAGCTGGCTTGTCAAGTTGGGCACTGCTTCTAAGGATACTGGACACCATTAGCTCCAGAGGGAGTCGGAACACAGGTCTCACCTGGGGTTCGTCCCGGAGCCGCGCCGCCGTCCTCCTCACAGATGCCGAAGATAGAAGCCGGATAGAGAAGGCAGAAGACATCTTAGGCGGCAGAAGACATCAGATCTTCATGAGGTAAGGCGCGCAGCGGTAAGCTGCACGCCATTGCTCCCAGTCACACACACACAGAGCAGCACTGAAGGGTGCAGGGCGCAGGGAGGGGGGCGCCCTGGGCAGCAATAAACCTCACATTTTGGCACAAATACAGTTGGATTAGACTGCGGAGGCAGTAAATCTATGATCCCCCGCCATTTTATTGAAAAATCACTGGGACCGAAGCCTGCCGTCAGGTGGGCGGGGCTTGATCCTCAGCACTAACCAGCGCCATTTTCTCCACAGAAGCTGCATGAGAAAGAAAACGCTGGCTCCCTGGTCTCTCCCCTGCTGAACACAGGCTGGAAAAAAGAGGAGGGGGGCACATTAGCGACGCCGTGAGTGGGAATTGGCATAATATATATAAAAAAAAGCGCTATCTGGACATATTTTTTCCAGTGTTTTTAAGCGCTGGTGTGTGCTGGCATTCTCTTTCTCTGTCTCTCCTTAGGACCTGGTTGGGGTTTTGTCCCCTTATAGGTTAATCCCTGTGCGTGTGGGGTGTCGGAACGTGTGTGTCGACATGTCTGAGGCGGAAGGCTCTCCAAGAAGGAGGTGGAGCAAATGAGTGGTGTGTCCCTGTCGGTTGTGCAGACTCCAGATTGGATGGACATGTGGCATATGTTGAATGCAAGTGTGGCATCTTTACATAAAAGGCTTGATAAGGCTGATTTAGGGGGGACATCAGGGGGTCAATCCTCAGATTGGACCGACTCACAGGGCCCGTCGGGGTCTCAAAAGCATCCCTTAACACAAGACACTACTACCGACACGGATTCTGATTCCAGTGTCGACTATGACGAAGTAAAATTGCACCCTAGGGTGACTAAAACCATTCAGTGTATGATTGTGGCAATAAGGGATGTGTTGCATATTGTGGATGAACCCTTGGTCCCCGACACAAGGGTACACATGTTTAAGGAAAAGAAACAGATTATTAACTTTCCCACATCTCATGAATTAAATTAATTCTTTGGAAAAGCTTGGGAGACTCCGGATAAGAGACCGCAGATCCCCAAAAGAATTTATGTGGCATACCCCTTCCCTAAGCAGGACAGGGAGATTTGGGAATCACCCCCCACTGTGGACAAGGCCCTGACGCGCTTGTCCAAGAAAGTGGCGCTACCGTCTCCTGACACAGCAGCCCTTAAGGACCCTGCAGATCGCAGGCAAGAAACTACCTTAAAGTGTATTTATTCTCATACGGGTGCTGTGCTAAGACCGACAATTGCGTCGGCAAGGGTGTGTAGCGCAATTGCAGCTTGGACAGATGAGCTGACAGATCAATTTGATAATATGGATAAGGATACTATATTCCTAACTCTAGCCCATATTAAAGACGCAGTCTTATTTATGAGGGATGCTCAAAGGGACATTGGATTGCTAGCTTCTAGGGCCAATGCCATGTCTGTCTCAGCGAGAAGATCCTTATGGACTCACCAATGGACGGGTGATGCGGATTCCAAGAAACATATGGAAGTACTACCCTATAAGGGGGATGTATTGTTTGGGGATGGGCTGACGGACCTGGTTTCCACAGCTACAGCAGGTAAATCAAATTTTTTACCATATATTCCCCAACAGCAAAAGAAAGTAACACCCTATCAGATGCAGTCCTTTCGGTCGCACAAGTCCAAAAGAGGTCGGGGATCCTCTTTCCTCGCCAGAGGTAAGGGCAGAGGCAAGAGAGCACCTGCTTCGGCAGGTGCCCAGGAACAAAAGTCCTCTCCGGCTGCTCCAAAACCCACAGCATGACGCTGGGGCTCCCCTGAGGGAGTCCGCACCGGTGGGGGCACGTCTTTGACTTTTCAGTCAGGCCTGGGTCAGTTCGGACCTGAATCCCTGGGTGTTAGAAATAGTTTCCCAGGGTTACAAATTGGAATTCAAGGAGGTGCCCCCGCGCCGATTTTTCAAATCGGCCCTACCAGCTTCCACAGCGGAAAGGGATGTAGTGTTAGCTGCAATTCAAACGCTGTGTATACAGCAAGTGATAATCAAGGTTCCCCTGCACCAGCAGGGAAGAGGTTACTACTCAACCCTATTTGTGGTCCCGAAACCGGACGGTTCGGTCAGACCTATTTTGAATCTGAAATCCCTAAACCTGTACATAAAAAGATTCAAATTCAAAATGGAATCTCTCAGAGCGATAATAGCCAACATGGAGGAGGGGGAGTTTATGGTGTCTCTGGACATAAATGATGCGTACCTTCATGTCCCCATATATGCCCCCCATCAGGAATACCTGAGATTCGCTGTACAGGATTGTCATTACCAATTTCAGACGTTGCCGTTTGGACTTTCCACGGCCCCGAGGATTTTCACCAAGATAATGGCGGAAATGATGGTGGTCCTGCGCAAGCATGGAGTCACAATTATCCCATACTTGGACGATCTCCTGATAAAAGCGAGGTCAAGAGAGAAATTGCTGAGCAGTGTGGCGCTCTCTCTGAGAGTGCTCCAGCAACACGGTTGGATTCTAAATCTACCGAAGTCACAGTTGATTCCGACAACTCGACTACCGTTCCTAGGTATGATACAGGATACGGAACAAATGAAGGTCTTCCTCCCAATAGAAAAAGCCCAAGACATCCAGAACATGGTCAGAGACCTGCTAAAACCGAAAAGGGTGTCAGTTCACCAATGCACTCGAGTTCTGGGGAAAAAAAAAATTTTTCAGGGTCTTTGGTCAGACCAGGAGTCCTGTCTACACATCAATGTGTTGGAACTCAGGGCCATTTACAACGGCCTTCGACAAGCGGAGAATTTTCTTCGAAACCTACCGGTTCTGATTCAATCAGACAATGTCACAGCAGTGGCTCATGTGAACCGCCAAGGCGGGACAAGAAGCACAGTCGCGATGGCGGAAGCCACAAGGATCCTTCGCTGGGCGGAAAATCATGTAAGCGCTCTGTCGCCGGTCTTCATTCCGGGAGTGGACAACTGGGAAGCAGACTTCCTCAGCAGACACGATCTCCATCCAGGAGAGTGGGGACTTCATCAAGAAGTCTTTGCAGACGTAACACGTCTTTGGGGAACTCCTCAAATAGACATGATGGCGTCACGCCTCAACAAAAAACTTCGGAGGTATTGCGCTAGGTCTCGGGACCCTCAGGCAGTAGCAGTAGATGCTCTGGTAACACCGTGGGTGTTCAAATCGGTCTACGTGTTTCCTCCTCTTCCTCTCATCACAAAAGTGTTGAGGATCATAAGACGAAGAAGAGTACAGACGATACTCGTTGTCCCAGACTAGCCTCAAAGGGCCTGGTACTCGGATCTACAAGAGATGCTCACAGGAGATCCCTGGCCTCTTCCTCTGAGGGAAGACCTGTTGCAGCAGGGGCCCTGTGTATTTCAAGACTTACCACGGTTACGTTTGACGGCATGGCGGTTGAACGCCGAATCCTAGTGAAAAAGGGGATTCCGGAAGAGGTCATCCCTACTTTAATAAAGGCTAGGAAGGAGGTGACGGTAAAACATTATCACCGTATCTGGCGAAAGTATGTGTCTTGGTGTGAGACAAAGAATGCACCTACGGAAGATTTTCATCTGGGTCGTCTTCTCCACTTCCTACAGACAGGAGTGGATATGGGCCTGAAATTAGGCTCTGTTAAGGTACAGATTTCGGCCCTCTCGATTTTCTTTCAGAAGGAATTGGCTTCTCTTCCAGAAGTCCAGACGTTTGTAAAGGGAGTGCTGCACATCCAGCCCCCTTTTGTGCCTCCAGTGGCTCCATAGGACCTGAACGTGGTGTTGCAGTTCCTAAAATCACACTGTTTGAACCGCTTAAACAAGGTTGAGTTGAAATTTCTTACCTGGAAGGTGGTCATGTTGTTGGCCTTAGCATCAGCAAGGAGAGTGTCAGAATTGGCGGCTTTGTCACACAAGAGCCCCTACTTGATATTTCATGTGGATCGAGCTGAATTGAGGACACGTTCGCAATTTTTGCCTAAAGTGGTTTCTTCGTTCCATATGAATCAACCTATAGTGGTGCCTGTGGCTACAAGTGACCTGGAGGATTCCAGATCCCTGGACGTAGTCAGGGCCTTAAAAATTTATGTAGCCAGGACGGCTAGAATTAGGAAAACAGAGGCTCTGTTTGTCCTGTATGCGGCCAATAAGATTGGCGCTCCTGCTTCAAAGCAGAATATTGCTCGCTGGATCTGTAATACGATTCAGCAGGCTCACTCTACGGCTGGATTGCCGGTACCAAATTCGGTTAAGGCCCATTCCACTAGGAAGGTGGGCTCTTCTGGGGCGGCTGCCCGAGGCGTCTCGGCATTACAACTTTGCCGAGCGGCGACTTGGTCGGGGTCAAACACTTTTGCTAAATTCTACAAGTTTGATACCCTGGCTGATGAGGACCTAGCGTTTGCTCAGTCGGTGCTGCAGAGTCATACGCACTCTCCCACCCGATTGGATGCTTTGGTATAAACCCCATGGTCCTTACGGAGTCCCCAGCATCCTCTAGGACGTAAGAGAAAATAAGATTTTAAACCTACCGGTAAATCTATTTCTCCTAGTCCGTAGAGGATGCTGGGCGCCCGTCCCAGTGCAGAAACTCTGCAAGACTTGTATATAGTTGTTGCTTACATAAGGGTTATGTTACAGTTGACATCGGTCTTGGACCGTTACTGTCGTTTGTTCATACTGTTAACTGGTTATGTATGTTCCAGGTTACATGGTGTGATTGGTGTGGGCTGGTATGACTCTTGCCCTTGGATTGCTAAATCCTGCCTTGTATTGTCCATCTCCTCTGGGCACAGTTCTCTAACTGAGGTCTGGAGGAGGGGCATAGAGGGAGGAGCCAGTGCACACCCATAGTCAAAGTTCTTTTTAGGTGCCCTATCTCCTGCGGAGCCCGTCTATACCCCATGGTCCTTACGGAGTCCCCAGCATCCTCTACGGACTAGGAGAAATAGATTTACCGGTAGGTTTAAAATCTTATTTTTTTTTATTCACACAACTTCAAGAAGAATTGGATACAATCCTTACACACATGAAAGAGTACCGTTTTATCATAGCAAGAAGACAGAATCCAAGGTTACACACATATCCCAATGAAACCACAAGAGAGCGGGACAGAAACCTAAGGGGGGAGGAGGGGGTTTAATATATGTCAACATGGAAGAATATCGACATGTCCCTGGTGGCCTAGCGGTGACTTACCTGCTCCCAAGAGCTGCAGTGGCGTCTTCCAGGTCCCAGCGGTTCCAATGAGTGCACCGGCCCCTATCCCTAAGCTCCATCCTTAACCCTCCTCCTAGTGCCTAGAACCTCCCCCACCGTATCCTAACCTCCCCTTAGTGCCTCACCTTAATGTCACCATTCTAAGAATATTGGGATTCCAAATGTCAACATTATGAACATGTTACCTTCTGAGAATGATGACCTGTTGACATTTTAACAACGTTGGCATCAAACTGTGGGCATCGCTATTGGCAACCTATTGAAGGCAACCTAGGTAGCGGTGCGGGGCAGTGGGGTGAGAAGGCTCAGCAGTAATGACCAATTACACTCAGATAAGAAGCCGGAGTCATCAACATGACTGGACCCAATGTCTAACCTGGTGACGGCATTCTCCAATATCAGGACTCTGGGACCACAAAGGAAGGACTGGAATTACATGGACAGATGAGGGCCATGTGGTTCATATCTGCCGTCAAATTCTCTGTTTCTATGAATAACCAAAGAATCTATGGGGGAGATGTACGAAGCCTTGGAGAGAGATAAAGGGGCAGATGTATTAACCTGGAGAAGACATAAGGAAGTGATAAACCAGTGCTAAGTGCAAGGTGATAAACGCACCAGCCAATCAGCTCCAATATGCAAACTGACAGTTAGGAGCTGATTGTCTGGTGTGTTTATCACCTTGCACATATCACTGGTTTATCACTTCCTTATGTCTTCTCCAGGTTAATACATCCGCCCCAAAAGTACCATCTATTCAGCTCTTAACTGCCATGCTACAGGATGTGTTTTAAAAATGACAGTAAGGAGCTGATTGGTTGGTAGTTTCTATCTCTCCATAGCTTAGTACATCTGCCCCATATAAATGAGAAACGGGGACCATCAAATACGGTAGACCATGCCTCTCCGGCCACAATACCTCCAACAAATGGGTGCGGCAATGGGACTCATGAGGGTGAGTTTATCAGGGGGGTGAGATCGCTTGAAACACTTTGGGCCACATGTAATAGAGCAGAGGTTCTCAAACTCGGTCAAAAGCGTGCGCAGCTTATTTTATTAGGTGGTGCACCGCAGGAGGGGTGTGTCTAACACCGCCTTATAGGCATGTCTATCACTGCCCAGAGACATGTTTAGCACTATTTTACATTCTCTCAGTAAAATCACATGGCTTAATCTAATTTTTCCCTAGTTAGTTCCTAATAATAACGTAGATATAATACAGCGGCCGGTACTGACTGTCTGCTACGGCATAACCCTGAGTCCTAGCTGCACCCTATCGCTGCTTACACTTCCCCAACCTATCCCTGACCCAGTGACGGAACGAGAGAGTGGTGGGCCTAGGTGCATATGCATTCCCTCCCCGCCCCTTGCACCCCCAAGCACCTACACCCTAATTTTGAGTGAGACATTCTGAAAAGTATGGGAGATGTAGGGAGCTGAACATTTGAGTTTTAATGTAACACAAGTACAGTTTAAAATATACACATGCCATCAGAGCCACATCTGCCTCTTTCTATGCCATCACACTCTTCCTCCGCAGGACACCAGCATTCGTCATACGTGTCCCCATGCTCACAAGCTACTGACAGTAGTGCCCCTTACTCCCATTTCGCCACACAGTACGATCCAAATACACATTATGCCACAGAGTATGATCCAAATTCACATTATGCCAGAGTATGATCCAAATTCACATTATACCACACAGTATGATCCAAATACACATTATGCCACAGAGTATGATCCAAATTCACATTATGCCACAGACTATTATCCAAATTCACATTATGCCACAGAGTATGAGACGAAATTCATATTATGACACATGGTATGAGCCAAAATTCACATTATGCCACACGATATGAGTCGAAATTCATATTATGCCACACGGTATCAGCCAAATTCACATTATGCCCAGAGCCAGCCCTAATTAATTTGATGCCCTAGGCAGATTTTGGCTGGTGCCCCTAGCACCGCCACTACAGATGTAGCCAGCCCCATCTTTGCCGCAGTGCGTAACCACGGGCATACGCATCGCGGCAAGCTGCACTGAACGCTGTGTTGCAAATAGTTGCAGCCAGCATTTGCTCCATAGAAGTCTATGGCATGTGCGTGAATATACACGCGTGCATCATAGACTAAGGCACACTAGTCACGACATCCATGCCGCAATGATGGATGAGCATGGCAACATCTGTAGTTCCGCCTCTGACCCAGCATAGCACCCATCATCCAGCACGACCATGAAGCCTTACCCCGCTGCAGTATACAGTGGTAGAAGTAAATGACTGCAGGTCAGGTGGCACCTCGACCACCGAGAGAGAAAGGGGGAGATAGAGAGATTCCCCCCAGGGGTGGGTTAGGGTTTGGCTGCAGGAGGGGTGGGTTAGGGTTTGGCTGCAGGAGGAGTGGGTTAGGGATAGGCTGCAGGAGGAGTGGGTTAGGGATAGGCTGCAGGAGGGGAGGGTTAGGGATAGGCTGCAGGAGGGGAGGGTTAGGCTGCGGGAATGGAGGGTTAGGGTTAGGCTGCGGGAGGGGTGGGTTAGGGTTTGGCTGCGGGAGGGTTGGGTTAGGGTTAGGCTGCGGGAGGGTTGGGTTAGGGTTAGGCTGCAGGGGGGGAGGGTTAGGGTTAGGCTGCAGGAGGGGAGGGTTAGGGTTAGGCTGCAGGAGGGGAGGGTTAGGCTGCAGGGGGGGAGGGTTAGGGTTAGGCTGCAGGAGGGGAGGGTTAGGCTGCAGGGGGGGAGGGTTAGGGTTATGCTGCAGGAGGGGAGGGTTAGGCTGCAGGGGGGGAGGGTTAGGGTTATGCTGCAGGAGGAGAGGGTTAGGGTTATGCTGCAGGAGGAGAGGGTTAGGGTTATGCTGCAGGAGGGGAGGGTTAGGCTGCAGGAGGGGAGGGTTAGGCTGCAGGAGGGGAGGGTTAGGGTTAGGCTGCAGGAGGGTTAGGGTTAGGCTGCAGGAGCGGAGGGTTAGGGTTAGGCTGCAGGAGGGTTAGGGTTAGGCTGCAGGAGGGGAGGGTTAGGCTGCAGGAGGGGAGGGTTAGGCTGCAGGAGGGGAGGGTTAGGCTGCAGGAGGGTTAGGGTTAGGCTGCAGGAGGGTTAGGGTTAGGCTGCAGGAGGGTTAGGGTTAGGCTGCAGGAGGGTTAGGGTTAGGCTGCAGGAGGGTTAGGGTTAGGCTGCAGGAGGGTTAGGGTTAGGCTGCAGGAGGGTTAGGGTTAGGCTGCAGGAGGGGTAGGGTTAGGCTGCAGGAGGGGAGGGTTAGGCTGCAGGAGGGGAGGGTTAGGCTGCAGGAGGGGGAGGGGAGGGATAGGCTGCAGGAGGGTTAGGGTTAGGCTGCAGGAGGGTAGGGTTAGGGTTATGCTGCAGGAGGATAGGGTTAGGGTTAGGCTGCAGGAGGGTAGGGTTAGGGTTAGGCTGCAGGAGGGTAGGGATAGGGTTAGGCTGCAGGAGGGTAGGGATAGGGTTAGGCTGCAGGAGGGGAGGGTTAGACTGCAGGAGGGTTAGGCTGCAGGAGGGTTAGGGTTAGGCTGCAGGAGGGTTAGGGTTAGGCTGCAGGAGGGTTAGGGTTAGGCTGCAGGAGGGTTAGGGTTAGGCTGCAGGAGGGTTAGGCTGCAGGAGGGGAGGGTTAGGCTGCAGGAGGGGAGGGTTAGGCTGCAGGAGGGGAGGGTTAGGCTGCAGGAGGGGGAGGGGAGGGTTAGGCTGCAGGAGGGGGAGGGGAGGGTTAGGCTGCAGGAGGGTTAGGCTGCAGGAGGGTTAGGGTTAGGCTGCAGGAGGGTTAGGGTTAGGCTGTGGTAGGGGAGAGTTAGGGTTAGGCTGTGGTAGGGGAGGGTTAGGGTTAGGCTGCAGGAGCAGAGAGTTAGTTTAGTTTGTTACCTGTGTCGGTATTCTGGCATCCTGACTGCCGGTCTCCTGTACCCAACCCATACAGATGTGTCCTCATTCACCCACATGGCGTGGATTAGATGGTCCACCACAGGTAGCATTGTAGCTGCAGCTAATACCGCTTATTGCGCACTAAGATAAGTATTTTTGTCTTGATGACGTTGGTATGAAACAGCAGATTAAACAGAACGATGCGTGGCGCAGTTCACTACTATCAGACCTCGGCTTCCTGCCCATGTTAGTGTCTGAGTGGCACATGGCTGCTGCATGCAATACCACGGGCAGTATCTAGGGTACCAATGCATTGTCCTTTTGTCGCATTTGTGATGCGCCCAAGAGGCATTAGGAACAAAACTGATTGGGGGGAAGCATGACGCGACTTCATTGTATAATCTGTAGTGCACCGAACGGGACTATTTGGCGCAATTTGAGATTAGGTTAGCGTGCACACATCTGTATTGGTCATTCCAAAAGATGCATAGTAACTGTTCCCTTAATGCCTGTATATCGGATCAGATCTACAAGTGTAATATATTATGGTTACCAACGGAAGGTGGCGGGCACATGTGACCATTTAACCAGCGACTTTCCCCATGCTCAAACAAAATGTAAAGTTTGCCAACCCCAAAATGAATACACTGGAAACAAAATCTAAAATCTGACTGGGCTGAAAACTATTGCCCACTGATCACATCAACCTCTGGTCGCCCATTTCCCGCCAATAAACACGGGGCGAGTGATCCATTGGCGCAGCAGGCACATAGGTGCGCCTAATCCATGTATTTAACCAAATGTGGCTAACGAACTTTGCAGCATAATGACGTTAGGCACACGGGCAATGTCTGGTCTTGTCAAATACACGTAATTCCAAAAGTGACGTCAGAGGGACATTAAAAAAGGAAATACATTTAAAATATTTGCCACGATATTCTTCTATATTAATATTATACACGACTGAACAATTCAAATATTTTCACTTGCTTTTTTTTTTTTTTTTTTACTGTAACAGTTTCCAGCCATAAATAATTCAGGTATTAAATATTCTATAAAGCAATTGTGACCTCTGGTAAAATTCGGAAGCCTGCCATTACTTCTACTTAGCTGCGAGTCATCACATTCAGTTCATAACACTATACTTCATGCATTATTTCCAACAGACAGTGTTCCAGATACCACAAACTTCATTTCCAATATCTTTTTCAGCTTGGCCATTAATAAGGCTGTATTATTTAACACGCCATCATATCTAAGCCCTGGTCGGGTTATTTAACGTGTATTCATCAGCAGTAAGTCACTGCATTGCCTCTACAGATGGAATGGGATTGGATGAGCAGGCGCGGTACTTCCAACGCTGCGCCATCGGCCATAGTGTTTCGGTAACGGTTGCCAACCACGGCTTGCGTTCTCATTTTCAAAGTATACAGTATATCCAAATCAGAATTGTGTTTGGAATACAAGTTATATGTGAACAAGCTGCAATTGGGAAAGATGTGTTATTTATAGCATTACTGTACGGAGATCCCACTTCCTATACAGTCGTCATATTGTGTATTTTGCAGATATATCAATAATCATTATGTGGCTACATTGTAATTAACTTTAGAATATTTCCATACAGTTACCATTGGGATCTCTCTTCTGCAGCCCATATTACCCAGGGGATCCGGTCTGAAGATCGACACTGTCTAGGTCGACAATGTTTAGGTCGACCACTATAGGTCGACAGTCACTAGGTCAACAGTGTTTGAAGGTCGACAGGGTTTCTAGGTCGACAGGTCAAAAGGTCGACGTGAGTTGTTGTTTTTTTAAAAATCTATTTTTGAACTTTTTCATACTTAACAATCCACGTGGACGACGATTGGCACGGTAATTTGTGCCGAGCGAAGCGGTAGCGGAGCGAGGCACCTTGCCCAAAGCATGGCGAGCGAAGAGAGCCATGCGAGGGGACATGGTGCACTAATTGGGGTTCACGGTCACTGTAAGCAGAAAACGACAAAAAAAAACCCAAAAACTCATGTTGACCTTTTGACCTGTCAACATAGCACGTCGACCTAGAAACCCTGTCGACCTATGTTGACCAGGTCAAAGGTCGACATGAGATTTTGTTTTGTGTCGTTTTCACAGTGACCGGGAAGCCGAATTAGTGCACCGTGCCCGCTCGCCAGGATTGTGCCACTTACTACCCCCTGAGAAATGGTCTATTTGGCTGCAAAACTCAATTAGTTCATAACGTTACTGGTCTCATGTGAGTGTGGGAATAGCGCAGTCACCAGACACGCAGATCGTATAACAAATACATAGATCAGATGAAGGTCAGTTTAAGAACCTTCACTTACGGGTGGGGGTTCATACACAAAAAAAAAAGAATAATATTTTTAAGTTGCACTTAAAATAGAATTTCTAAAACGTGAAGTGACTGAATGTTTCAGCAGATGAAACCAACACATCAAGCTGTCACACATGTATTTATCCGAAAAGCAACGCCACCTGTTGTTTACTTGCCTTGGTAGTGATAGGAGGGAAGGAAAGATGACAGCTTCCTACACACCATAGGTACACTCCAAATAAACAGAAAGTTCTACTTAGAAGTGACGAGCGCGAGAACAGGACAGTAAATGAGGGGCACCGAGAATGGAAACGCCAACAGCAGAGAAATGGACAGAGGCAGCGTTCCGTCTTGCTGCGGTATTCCTATCAGCCCGCAAGCAGTAACAACTGGATACACACCTGGATGATTGTGTCCTCAAACCGTACGGTGCGAGCAACGCTGATTGGCGAACGCATTATTTCAGTACGCTGATGTTATAAGTTGCACTGACACTTACCCTCTGTGAACACAAAGGGGGGAATTCAATTGTTGGAAAAGTCGGTTGGGTGTCTGTTTTTGCCTGCCTATTAGATAGGAAAAAACAGACACCCAACTGACTTTTCAAACAATTGAATTTCCCCCAAAGGGGCTGATTCAAAGCAAAAAAGCAAGTAACTTTGCACCTGGACAAACCATACTGCCATGCAAAGGTGGCAAATATATTCACTATTCTGCATGCAGGGTAAATACTGGCTGCTCCTGTATGTAGCCCACACATGCTGACCAGCTGTATGCTAATACACTGCAATTTACAGATGTAGCAGCGTTCAGCTTACCCACATCACAGGTATGGCTCAGTGCGCCAGGCTGCGACTATCCGCACCCATGTTCACGCCATGTAAAGGGTGAGATTACAGACACAGATTGGATGAGCACGGCTACATCTGTAGACCTGGGTCTGGACAGTCCCCTCCCATATCAAACTCTCTCTGCGCCCGTCACACCCACCCCCCTTCCAGCTGCTCCGTGATGTTACTCTTTTTGTTTTACTCCCAAACTCTGAATCTGCCCCAATGCATACTTACCTACTTATTTTGTGCGGGGAAAGCGGGATACTTACCTACTTATTTTGTGCGGGGAAAGCGGGATACTTACCTACTTATTTTGTGCGGGGAAAGCGGGATACTTACCGACTTATTTTGTGCGGGGAAAGCGGGATACTTACCTACTTATTTTGTGCGGGGAAAGCGGGATACTTGCCCACCTTTCGGGAGGGCGGGAGCACCATCCAATTGTCAGGAGCCTCTCGGCCATTCCGGGAGGGTAGGCAAGTATGCCCCGAAATCTATGATAAGGTGATAAGGGAAGAACAGCACATGGAGGAAGTTGTGCAGGATGAAGCCGGGATCCCAAACCCCAGAATGGCGGCAGTGGCGCCACAGCTATTCCTTCTCCTGGATGTCCACGACACCCATGTACGGGGGATAGAGCCTGTGGCGAGCGCAGCAAGCCACTGAGCCCGCAAGGGGCTTCGTTGCGCTCGTCCCCGTCAGCATTCTGGCGGTCGGGATTCCGACCGCTGGGATCCCATACCCAACGATACAGTAGTTGAAAAAGATCTGGGAGTGCTCATCGATAATAGACTTAGTAGCAGTATGTAGTGTCAGAATGCAGCAGCATAGGCTAATAAGGTGTTATCATACATAAAACGTGGAATGGAGACAAGGGATGAGAGTGTAATCCTGCCGCTGTATAAATCATTGGTGCGGCCACACCTGGAATATTGTGTACAACTCTGTATACCTCACTATAAAAAAGGTATCTTAGAACTCGAAAAGGTTCAGAAGCGAGCCACCAAACTGGTTAAGGGGTTAGAGGCACTGATTATGAGGAAAGACTTTCAAGGTTACATATGTTTACACTGGAAAAGAGGCGACTGAGAGGGGACGTTATTAATATTTATAAATACATTAAGGGACAATACGAGGATTTATCAAACTATCTGTTTATCGCTACACAGGACACCCCCTGAGGTTAGAAGAAATTTAATTTCATACACAATGGAGGAAAGGGTTCTTCACAGTAAGAGCAGTAAGGATTTGGAATTCTCTGCTGGAGAAGGCAGTAATGGTTGACTCAATCAATACGTTTAAAAATAGATTAGATAAATTAATAATTGAAAGAAATATCCAAGGATACAATATAAAAATTATCTAAAATTTGATAACACAGGTTGAACTCGATGGACATTTGTCTTTTTTTCAACCTCAACAACTATGTAACGAGTTGTGTGCTGACGAGAAAAGAAAATATGTTCTTTAAAAGCTGCAGAAAGTAACAGACGTTCTTCATATTGCTGCGAGACTGTGACAGCCACCAGGTGTACAACAAGCCCTGCAGTAGGACTATTACCACACATCTTCTCATGAACCCATTAGGGAGATTCTACAGAAATGCAACAATGTCTCCATTATAGGGTAAGTGGAGGAAGCGGAAATGACATGCTGGCAGTCCTGTGGTTTCTTTGTGCTGCGATGGTGGCAATGTTAGTGTAGCTCCAGGAAACCACACACCTGCTGACAGCACGCCACGTCCATCGCACAAATGCGCAGCAGCGCTCGGACCCTTCGCTTTGTTATCGGCCGCAGCGCTAGCCTGCAGCATATGATCAAACAGTGTCACTTGGTAGGAGAGACGGGCATATGAAGGGCTCCTGTGGATGTTGGGTATATGGGGCATGGATAAGAATGAGGCTCAGAAGACGTAACCTGCGTAACCAGAGCGTACAGGGAACAGCTGCTGCAGCCAATCAGTGCTCAGCACTTGCAAGTGGCGGGATTATTTGCATATCATTTGTAAGTGTTCAAAATAAGTCATATTTCCACTTAATGTAACTTAGGGGCATTTATAAGATACAGAAACACAACAGTGGTAGAAGATGTTGATCCTTGATAAACGTAACGGTCAGAACAGCTCCCACCAATCAGCGTCCGTGACATGTAGGGAAGACTGGGACAGAAAAGTGTCACTGCAACCGTTACACAAGATGCGATGCTTTTGCTGATGCATGCAGTCTGAGGATGATGGAGCACCGTCACTAGCACTTACCTGTACTTACTGTGTGTAATGATAGCTTTCCCAGCTCACCAGGCACGCCGCAGGGTAACAATAGGCAACCGGCGCTGCTCGCAGAATCACTACAACACAGGCACAATGCTGGCTTTCATGTCACTGACTTCTACATTGTTTGCTGGATGACGACGAAGTACTTTCACCTTGTAGGATTTCTTCAGACAAGAACATACTAAATTATAACTCAGTATACTGTATTGTCTCCATGGGAAGAAAATAGAAATTGGTTTGGCATTAGGAGTAAAACTACAAACTCTCTGCAAAAGTCTTACCTGGACGATAACGCATTTTATGTGATGGAATTGTATGAAGCACTACAAGAAGTAACGGTAATGCGGCACCGCCCAGCACTGAGGAGCAGTTACACAGAGCCGGTCAGTATATAAGATGTGAGGATGATGCGGCAGCACAGCACTGAGGAGCGGTTACACAGAGCCGGTCAGTATATAAGATGTGAGGATGATGCGGCAGCACAGCCCAGCACTGAGGAGCAGTTACACAGAGCCGGTCAGTATATAAGATGTGAGGATGATGCGGCAGCACAGCACTGAGGAGCGGTTACACAGAGCCGGTCAGTATATAAGATGTGAGGATGATGCGGCAGCACAGCACTGAGGAGCAGTTACACAGAGCCGGTCAGTATATAAGATGTGAGGATGATGCGGCAGCACAGCCCAGCACTGAGGAGCAGTTACACAGAGCCGGTCAGTATATAAGATGTGAGGATGATGCGGCAGCACAGCACTGAGGAGCGGTTACACAGAGCCGGTCAGTATATAAGATGTGAGGATGATGCGGCAGCACAGCACTGAGGAGCAGTTACACAGAGCCGGTCAGTATATAAGATGTGAGGATGATGCGGCAGCACAGCCCAGCACTGAGGAGCAGTTACACAGAGCCGGTCAGTATATAAGATGTGAGGATGATGCGGCAGCACAGCACTGAGGAGCGGTTACACAGAGCCGGTCAGTATATAAGATGTGAGGATGATGCGGCAGCACAGCACTGAGGAGCAGTTACACAGAGCCGGTCAGTATACAAGATGTGAGGATGATGCGGCAGCACAGCACTGAGAGCAGTTACACAGAGCCGGTCAGTATACAAGATGTGAGGATGATGTGGCAGCACAGCACTGAGGAGCAGTTACACAGAGCCGGTCAGTATATAAGATGTGAGGATGATGTGGCAGCACAGCCCAGCACTGAGGAGCAGTTACACAGAGCCGGTCAGTATATAAGATGTGAGGATGATGCGGCAGCACAGCACTGAGGAGCGGTTACACAGAGCCGGTCAGTATATAAGATGTGAGGATGATGCGGCAGCACAGCACTGAGGAGCAGTTACACAGAGCCGGTCAGTATACAAGATGTGAGGATGATGCGGCAGCACAGCACCGAGAGCAGTTACACAGAGCCGGTCAGTATACAAGATGTGAGGATGATGTGGCAGCACAGCACTGAGGAGCAGTTACACAGAGCCAGTCAGTATATAAGATGTGAGGATGATGTGGCAGCACAGCCCAGCACTGAGGAGCAGTTACACAGAGCCGGTCAGTATATAAGATGTGAGGATGATGCGGCAGCACAGCACCGAGGAGCGGTTACACAGAGCCGGTCAGTATATAAGATGTGAGGATGATGCGGCAGCACAGCACTGAGAAGTTACACAGAGCCGGTCAGTATATAAGATGTGAGGATGATGCGGCAGCACAGCACTGAGGAGCAGTTACACAGAGCTGGTCAGTATATAAGATGTGAGGATGATGCGGCAGCACAGCACTGAGGAGCAGTTATACAGAGCCGGTCAGTATATAAGATGTGAGGATGATGCGGCAGCACAGCACTGAGGAGCAGTTACACAGAGCCGGTCAGTATATAAGATGTGAGGATGATTTGACAGCACTGAGGAGCAGTTACATAGAGCCGGTCAGTATATAAGATGTGAGGAGGAAGCGGCAGGACAGCACTGAGGAGCAGTTACACAGAGCCGGTCAGTATATAAGATGTGAGGATGATGCGGCAGCACAGCACTGAGGAGCAGTTACACAGAGCCGGTCAGTATACAAGATGTGAGGATGATGCGGCAGCACAGCACTGAGGAGCAGTTACACAGAGCCGGTCAGTATATAAGATGTGAGGATGATGCGGCAGCACAGCACTGAGGAGCAGTTACACAGAGCCGGTCAGTATATAAGATGTGAGGATGATGCGGCAGCACAGCACTGAGGAGCAGTTACACAGAGCCTGTCAGTATATAAGATGTGAGGATGATTCGGCAGCACAGCACTGAGGAGCAGATACTCAGAGCCAGTCAGTATATAAGATGTGAGGATGATGCGGCAGCACAGCACTGAGGAGCAGTTATACAGAGCCGGTCAGTATATAAGATGTGAGGATGATGCGGCAGCACAGCACTGAGGAGCAGTTACACAGAGCCGGTCAGTATATAAGATGTGAGGATGATTTGGCAGCACAGCACTGAGGAGCAGTTACATAGAGCCGGTCAGTATATAAGATGTGAGGAGGAAGCGGCAGGACAGCACTGAGGAGCAGTTACACAGAGCCGGTCAGTATATAAGATGTGAGGATGATGTGGCAGCACAGCACAGCACTGAGGAGCAGTTACACAGAGCCGGTCAGTATATAAGATGTGAGGATGATTCGGCAGCACAGCACTGAGGAGCAGTTACACAGAGCCGGTCAGTATATAAGATGTGAGGATGATGTGGCAGCACAGCCCAGCACTGAGGAGCAGTTACACAGAGCCGGACAGTATATAAGATGTGAGGATGATTCGGCAGCACAGCACTGAGGAGCAGTTACACAGAGCCGGTCAGTATATAAGATGTGAGGATGATGCGGCAGCACAGCACTGAGGAGCAGTTACACAGAGCCGGTCAGTATACAAGATGTGAGGATGATGTGGCAGCACAGCACTGAGAGCAGTTACACAGAGCCGGTCAGTATATAAGATGTGAGGATGATGCGGCAGCACAGCACTGAGGAGCAGTTACACAGAGCCAGTCAGTATATAAGATGTGAGGATGATGTGGCAGCACAGACCAGCACTGAGGAGCAGTTACACAGAGCCGGTCAGTATATAAGATGTGAGGATGATGCGGCAGCACAGCACTGAGGAGCGGTTACACAGAGCCGGTCAGTATATAAGATGTGAGGATGATGCGGCAGCACAGCACTGAGGAGAAGTTACACAGAGCCGGTCAGTATATAAGATGTGAGGATGATGCGGCAGCACAGCACTGAGGAGCAGTTATACAGAGCCGGTCAGTATATAAGATGTGAGGATGATGCGGCAGCACAGCACTGAGGAGCAGTTACACAGAGCTGGTCAGTATATAAGATGTGAGGATGATGCGGCAGCACAGCACTGAGGAGCAGTTATACAGAGCCGGTCAGTATATAAGATGTGAGGATGATGCGGCAGCACAGCACTGAGGAGCAGTTACACAGAGCCGGTCAGTATATAAGATGTGAGGATGATTTGGCAGCACAGCACTGAGGAGCAGTTACATAGAGCCGGTCAGTATATAAGATGTGAGGAGGAAGCGGCAGGACAGCACTGAGGAGCAGTTACACAGAGCCGGTCAGTATATAAGATGTGAGGATGATGCGGCAGCACAGCACTGAGGAGCAGTTACACAGAGCCGGTCAGTATACAAGATGTGAGGATGATGCGGCAGCACAGCACTGAGGAGCAGTTACACAGAGCCGGTCAGTATATAAGATGTGAGGATGATGCGGCAGCACAGCACTGAGGAGCAGTTACACAGAGCCGGTCAGTATATAAGATGTGAGGATGATGCGGCAGCACAGCACTGAGGAGCAGTTACACAGAGCCGGTCAGTATATAAGATGTGAGGATGATTCGGCAGCACAGCACTGAGGAGCAGATACTCAGAGCCAGTCAGTATAT
The DNA here is from genome assembly GCF_028390025.1 of Pseudophryne corroboree. Taxonomy (NCBI): domain Eukaryota; kingdom Metazoa; phylum Chordata; class Amphibia; order Anura; family Myobatrachidae; genus Pseudophryne; species Pseudophryne corroboree. The sequence goes on along the minus strand of NC_086450.1, from coordinate 6,504,250 downwards.
AAGATGTGAGGATGATGTGGCAGCACAGCACAGCACTGAGGAGCAGTTACACAGAGCCGGTCAGTATATAAGATGTGAGGATGATTCGGCAGCACAGCACTGAGGAGCAGTTACACAGAGCCGGTCAGTATATAAGATGTGAGGATGATTCGGCAGCACAGCACTGAGGAGCAGTTACACAGAGCCGGTCAGTATATAAGATGTGAGGATGATGTGGCAGCACAGCCCAGCACTGAGGAGCAGTTACACAGAGCCGGTCAGTATATAAGATGTGAGGATGATTCGGCAGCACAGCACTGAGGAGCAGTTACACAGAGCCGGTCAGTATATAAGATGTGAGGCTGATGCGGCAGCACAGCACTGAGGAGCAGTTACACAGAGCCGGTCAGTATACAAGATGTGAGGATGATACGGCAGCACAGCACTGAGGAGCAGTTACACAGAGCCGGTCAGTATACAAGATGTGAGGATGATACGGCAGCACAGCACTGAGGAGCAGTTACACAGAGCCGGTCAGTATACAAGATGTGAGGATGATACGGCAGCACAGCACTGAGGAGCAGTTACACAGAGCCGGTCAGTATACAAGATGTGAGGATGATACGGCAGCACAGCACGGAGGAGCAGTTACACAGAGCCGGTCAGTATACAAGATGTGAGGATGATACGGCAGCACAGCACTGAGGAGCAGTTACACAGAGCCGGTCAGTATACAAGATGTGAGGATGATACGGCAGCACAGCACTGAGGAGCAGTTACACAGAGCCGGTCAGTATACAAGATGTGAGGATGATACGGCAGCACAGCACTGAGGAGCAGTTACACAGAGCCGGTCAGTATATAAGATGTGAAGATGATGTAGCAGCACAGCACTGAGGAGCGGTTACATAGATCCGGTCAGTATATAAGATGTGAGGATGATGCAGCAGCACTGCACTGAGTAGCGGTTACACAGAGCCAATCAGTATATAAGATGTGAGGATGATGCAGCAGCACAGCCCAGCACTGAGGAGCGGTTACAGAGAGCTGGTCAGTATATAAGATCTGAGGAAAATGATGCGGCAGCACAGCACCGAGGAGCAGTTACACAGAGCCGGTCAGTATATAAGATGTGAGGATGGTGCGGCAGCACAGCACTGAGGAGCAGTTACACAGAGCCGGTCAGTATATAAGATGTGAGGATGATTCGGCAGCACAGCACTGAGGAGCAGTTACACAGAGCCGGTCAGTATATAAGATGTGAGGATGATGCGGCAGCACAGCACTGAGAAGCAGTTACACAGAGCCGGTCAGTATATAAGATGTGAGGATGATGCGACAACACAGCACTGAGGAGCAGTTACACAGAGCCGGTCAGTATATAAGATGTGAGGATGATTCGGCAGCACAGCACTGAGGAGCAGATACTCAGAGCCAGTCAGTATATAAGATGTGAGGATGATGTGGCAGCACAGCACAGCACTGAGGAGCAGTTACACAGAGCCGGTCAGTATATAAGATGTGAGGATGATTCGGCAGCACAGCACTGAGGAGCAGTTACACAGAGCCGGTCAGTATATAAGATGTGAGGATGATTCGGCAGCACAGCACTGAGGAGCAGTTACTCAGAGCCAGTCAGTATATAAGATGTGAGGATGATGCGGCAGCACAGCCCAGCACTGAGAAGCAGTTACACAGAGCCGGTCAGTATATAAGATGTGAGGATGATTCGGCAGCACAGCACTGAGGAGCAGTTACACAGAGCCGGTCAGTATATAAGATGTGAGGATGATACGGCAGCACAGCACTGAGGAGCAGTTACACAGAGCCGGTCAGTATACAAGATGTGAGGATGATACGGCAGCACAGCACTGAGGAGCAGTTACACAGAGCCGGTCAGTATACAAGATGTGAGGATGATACGGCAGCACAGCACTGAGGAGCAGTTACACAGAGCCGGTCAGTATACAAGATGTGAGGATGATACGGCAGCACAGCACTGAGGAGCAGTTACACAGAGCCGGTCAGTATACAAGATGTGAGGATGATACGGCAGCACAGCACTGAGGAGCAGTTACACAGAGCCGGTCAGTATACAAGATGTGAGGATGATACGGCAGCACAGCACTGAGGAGCAGTTACACAGAGCCGGTCAGTATACAAGATGTGAGGATGATACGGCAGCACAGCACTGAGGAGCAGTTACACAGAGCCGGTCAGTATACAAGATGTGAGGATGATACGGCAGCACAGCACTGAGGAGCAGTTACACAGAGCCGGTCAGTATACAAGATGTGAGGATGATACGGCAGCACAGCACTGAGGAGCAGTTACACAGAGCCGGTCAGTATACAAGATGTGAGGATGATACGGCAGCACAGCACTGAGGAGCGGTTACATAGATCCGGTCAGTATATAAGATGTGAGGATGATGCAGCAGCACTGCACTGAGTAGCGGTTACACAGAGCCAATCAGTATATAAGATGTGAGGATGATGCAGCAGCACAGCCCAGCACTGAGGAGCGGTTACAGAGAGCTGGTCAGTATATAAGATCTGAGGAAAATAATGCGGCAGCACAGCACTGAGGAGCAGTTACACAGAGCCGGTCAGTATATAAGATGTGA